>NC_056740.1:341490769-341532600 GCF_019279795.1 Protopterus annectens | reverse complement strand
ATACTCTTTTTGAAGACAGCATGCCTCCCAAATAATAGAGTTGGCTGCACCCATTAACCAGTTTGCTATCTAGCAGGTAACATACGAGTTTACAATGACAGTAGTAACCTTGAAGTGCACTTCTGAAACACTTATGTGCACTGCATACATAGTTTCACCAAAAGACCTGCATTATCAGATATGTAGCATATCTGAAATTTATAGTCATTCAAGAATGCCTAGAATTTCAAGTCTGTCAGTAAAATATGTAGAGCCTGTTGTTTTCAAACCACACGAATATAAACATAGATTATGTGTTACATACATACATACATAGAAAAATAGCTACTGTAACTTGTCAAAATATAGGGTTATCGATGGCGTGAGATTTTGCTTGCAGCACTTAATTTTTATTGCCTTAGTAAAAGTACCCCTGTAATTACCTACTGCAATATACAAGGAATGGTACTGAAAAGTATATGGGGAAATACATAGACTGCATTTGCTTCAGCTTTCAAATGCTAATCAGTGTAAACTAACTGTACTTCTTTCAAACATTTAGTAAAGATTTGAAATTTGAAAACATTTTACCACAATGAATGATAGAAAAAAGTGAGAAAAGAAATCTAGTAGGATGGAATCACTATTAGACAAATAGTTATGGTGTGATTTCCAAAGGACAACATACAGCATCACAAATATTTTATTGTTTTAGAATATTTGGACATTTGTTACTCAACATGTTCTTTGCAAGGCACAACTTTCCAAAGCAATGCTGCTATAAAATGAGGAAAAATATTTGTAGCAACAAGCATGAAAAATACTATTGCCTAGGCTTGAATAACTATTAGACACAGTTTTGCAAAAACAAGTACATAGTAAAGTAGCTATCACTTCATTGCTAAAGAGGCTCCAGGTCTGTGAGTGAGAAGACAGCATCTCTAGCTGAGTAAAATCTAGTCATTCAGAAAATCTAATTACTCATGAGTGGGGGAAGGAAAATAAAAAAGGACAAACTGCAACTGTACGTTCTAAGCACTTCCTTTAACAATCCCCACTGAGAGTTTGTGTAATCTAAAATATAGGAGGTACCATTGTGCAGTAACTCAGAGCAAATCTGGGTATTGCCATGGAGATTCTTGATATAACTACAGAAGACCTTGTGGTTGTTTTAGTGTCTGCCTCAATTCTGCCTTCATAGTTGGCTTTGGAGGTTTTGATGAGGGATCTCAACTTTTTGTTGAGGCTGATAAGGGAATTTTTCCAGTCTTGGGACTTCACCTTTTTCTGCAACAGTTTCTTCCTTCTGTTGTAGAGTTTATTAATGGCTGGGAACCACTAGACTGGCTTCCTTTTTTTGAAGGAGAGCATCTTGGTTCTGTTGGGTATGGCTAGTTCCATGCATTTATGTACGTGTTTCAAGAGTTTCTGTTTTAATGAAAACCCTCAAACAAAAAAATAAATACATTTTCAAAACACCCCTATCTCCCATAACTTAAAACAAACACAGAAAACTATGTACATCTTCAAAAAATGAAGTTTAACCCTGCAGATAGGAACAATTGCCCCAAATCATCACCTGCATCTACAGGCATTTCCCAACCTAAAATTTACCCCTTGCTAAAGCTCACGCTACAGCCTATGTTACCACTTATACTGATTGCTGTCTGTTCTTCTTTTATCTCTACCTCTCCGTATTTGAAAAACAGCTTGTATACATTCAGAAAACAGTACACTGGTTATCTTTAAATAAAACTAAATTGTACTCTATTCTATTAAATGCATTAAAGTATTAAGGCTGGTAGAGAAGCTGCTATCTCTTATTCACTTCCCATAATTTTAAACTTTATTTTTCACTGAACTTCTTGACAATGTACCTTTACATTTTGCATTTCCCTCAAGAAAGAATGCTCAGAGCTCTCCAGATTAATTGCTTGCACCCGCAGACAGCTTATCTTCGTGGAAAATTACTCAGCAATGAATCTTTGCAAATTTCTCTCAGAACAGAAGCTTGCAGGTTCCCTGTTAAGGAGAGTAAAATTTTTCCTGTTGTCCACTAAGTTGGTCTTTGTTCAGGATGCACATATAAGTAATTCTTATTCAGGGATACATCGTTGTGTACAGATGTTAATACTTTTAGCCAAATGTTAGGTACTGCAGCTGGACTTGGGATTTTCCAGTTAGGAGCTTGTCTTCATTTTCTTTCATTTCCTCTGGCCATTACTTCATCCAATTTCATATCCATTACATTAGATCTCCGTACTGTTTCTTTTAAAATGTTGATCCATTCAGCATCTGTATTATATTCCATGGGGTCTTCATAAATATTTTCCCCAAATGTGTATACTTATTCTTCTTCTTTTGGTGGTGTTTATGTTCCTTTTGCTTTGTTTCCAGTTTCTGTATAAAACGTTTTGGGGGATCATCAATGAATTGCTTATTTTGTTCTTTTTCTTTACATTTATTTGCACATCTTCTACATTTTTCTCTCTGTGCTATTTTCAGTTTATTATTTGCAACAGTGTATGATAAATCCTTGTCTGTTTTGATATTGTGCATTGCTTTTACCACACCTATCTTTCTAAATATTTTTGATGGTCTGTTCCCTAGTCTATAGTCTTCTAATAGTGATATTTTTATCTTAATTGCTTTATAGTGTTCTCTGTTCAATGTTTCCTATGTGGCATTTTATTTCTTCCAACCCTTCTTTTCATTTCCCTTATTGCTCTGTGTTTTCTTGATAAGATTTTATCTGTTATTAATTTAGCTGTACAGTAATATATTCTATTTTATTTTATGTTATATCACAAGAATTTTTCTTAGCAGTCCTAATTACTGTGTTCATCTGTGTTACTTTTTCATCAATCTTAATATGCCTATCCATCTCTATTGAATCAATCGGCTCTTCCCTTAGATAATTTTCTTCTAGATTGAGAGCACCTTCTTTGCTCTCCATTTTCTGTGAGTATTGTACAGAAAGTTCCAGAGCATCTTCCTGTGGCATATCCTCTTCAGATGCACCCTGTTTCATCTGCTTTTTCTTCATATGGGCACTTAATGTCCCATTACTTAGCAACATTGCCTGCATCAGAGTTATCACTGTTTCCTGCTCCTTCCTTTGCTGTTCAACCGCAACTCAACTTTTGTACACTAAACTTCAGAGCATCACCAAGTGGCAGGTCTTCAGATGCCTCCTGCTTCACCTGTTTCTCCTTAATCCAGGAACTCATTGTTCCATCATAAACTGTGTTGAATTTTCTGCAATAAATCTTTCACTTCTCAAATACTTCTTAACTACAGTTTCTATTTGTTCAACTCTTTCCTTACTAATCCTCTTTTTTACTTCCCCCCTGTGTATTCTCTTTTTGTTGTATTGTGATTTGTTTTCTTATTGTTTGTGTTCTGAAATATTCCATGGCTGGGTACCTTCACCTGTATTTCTCTTCAAATATCTTTGGTGCTGCTTTTTTATATTGATTACTCGCATAAATATTGCACCACACCAGATCTGTTTTTCTTTCCCTTGTCCATGCTTTTTCTTCAGATACCTCCCGCTCCACTTGTTTCTCCCTAATCTGGGAACTTATGGTTCCATCATTCTGCGTCTTTACCTGTGCTGGATATTTTATGTTAAGTCCTTCACTTTGCACATAATCCATAATTTCATTTTCTATTTGTTTAACGTCTACCTTACTAATTCACTGTTTTACATTTCTTTTTGGTTTAGTTATTTTTTTCTGTTGTGAAAATTTCCATACCCAGATGCATTTGCCTGTAGTTGTCTTCAAATATCTTTGGAGTTGCTTTTTGTATTGATTAGTTTGGCTTTCTCTTTTGCATAAGTATTGTACCATATTAGATCTCTTTTTCTTTCTCATGTCCATGTTTCTTTTTTATACCTTTCAAAATGTCTGGGCTTTGCTCTATTTTTTCACATTTCCTCTGTTACTTCTTTTTCCAGGCAGCCCAAAGTTTCTTCATCTATGTAATGGTTTTCACGGATCTGTTGTTTTAATGAAAGCATTTTTTATTGGAAGCTTTTGACAGTTTTTTCTTGTGCAAGTATTTTTCTTTCCTCTAATTTCTCTCGTAATCTTTCTGAATATCATCTATCTGAAAATTCTGGGTTTCTTGTGCATTAGTGACAATACATAATTTCCTCCTTATCCTCAATAGTCCACAATTTCATCTTTATGGCTCTTTTTTGGCTTTTCAGTTTTTGTGATTTTTGTAGACTATTACTTCCTTACTGTTATAGAAATATCAGTCTGGTGAGGCTTCACAGGAAGACTCTAAGGCCCAGGAAATCCACCTGTACAATTAGCCCTGGCTTCAGGCACCCTCATCAAGAAAGGAGTTTTATTCTAACTAAAGAAGAGAGAAAGCTATACATCAAGTTCTGGAAGTAGCTGGGTCATTAATGGAGGTTTGGACATTTGATTCTTTCAAGGCAATCATTCTGGAGACACCAAAGAAACAGTCCCAAAAGACTAAACATCGCCCCTTTTAACTGTTTCCAGTTTGAAAGGCTTCCAAGAAGACTGTGCCCATGGACTATTGAGGGCTTTGAAAACATTTCAGTTTCCCATCCCCATTCCCAGCCTAAGAGGAATGTATCTCCCTCTTCTTAAGTGGAAGTACGCTAACTCTGAAAATGAAGGTCTTGACTATGCTTCTCAACTCTCTTCTCCATCCCATATTTACGTGAATTAGAGGAGAATGTGTCCTCATATTCTCCAAATGAAGAAATTTATTTTTCCTGACATATGAGAGTTCTTCAAATGGGCAGGAAACTAAAGCTTCAAAGGCAAAATAACAGTATTATGACCACCTGAGTATTGATCCCCCCAAACCTTTAACCATCCCTCCAGTATGTGGACTTTGGAGGATGCTTTTAATGAAGCTTCTGCTTCTGCAGATTCACAATGCTAGAGCATCTAGAAAACTCATCAGGCTTTATAAGGCAACAGACTTCCATAAGTTGTTTTAGAAACCCCATTGCTGACCCAGCTGTGATTTTCATTGTATTGGCAGAGACAGTGGATCTAAATCCTTGGCTTCTACTAACCCTGTCTGCAATGAAAAAGACAGCAGGGACTTTGACAGGTATGAGAAGAAGGTGTATGTTTCTTCCATATTAACTTTCATGGCAATCAACTACAAGACCCATATGGCAAAAATGCCTATTTTGTTTTACATCAGCTGTATATAGCTAGCCTTTCTGCTTCACACATTAAGCCTAATCTGTCAGATGCCACGTTTTCTGTTTACTAGATTACAAAATACTCAAACAATGTGCATATAATGCACATTATGCTGTGTCAGGAGCTACAACTACAGGGTCTGTGATGCACAGCAATGCCTAGGTTACACTCTAGAGCTTTCCAGAAGATGTCAAGACAGATTTTTAACACCCCCTTAGAAAAGGATTCCTTGGCTGAGGTGCTGAAAGGATTAGAGGAAAGAGAGAAAAGAATGCAGTCCTAAACCCTTCTTTTAGAAACCTTTCAAAACAGCTCAACAACAATCCACTAAACAGCAATACAAGAAAAAATGGCTAAGCAAAGGGTCTCAAAAAGAAAGAAAATGGACTTCATCCCCGTACACCTCTCCCCACCCTGGCCATCCTCTGAAACTGGAATGCAATCTCTCATCCTTTTCATCTCTGCAGACAGATAATATCAGATTCTTGGGTAGTGAAAATAATTTTGCTGGACTACTAATTGCAGTGGGCATCCTGTCCTCTACAATCAGGAATCCCTCTTCTCCAGTGAACCAGACTCATTAATTTCTTCAAATTCTAACAGAGATGATATCACAAGGTGTAACAGGTTCATAAGTTCATAGGCAAGTATTAGGCTAGCTGCCCTTGTGGGCCATTTTAAGCATAACCAATTTTCCTTTTTTGAGCTTGAATTAACTTATCCCATTTGGTTAGAAATTGGCCTTACCTATCCCATGGTCAATAATTATATATTACTCTTAAAGATAATAAATGGGATCATGTCACTGATAATTTGAGGGGACCCAATCATGGGATAAAGCATTTAGGAGTTGCCTCTCTCCATTAGTAGAACACGGGGCAGTCCTAGGGTAAATTATCTGTTTCCCATCCATAGTTCCAAGTTATGCTTAAATATGGTCAAGGATAAGGTTTGTTTTATGTGGATGGGAAGTCTGTTCCAGAGCAACAGTATCCTCTGTGAGATCTATACCTGTCCTGCCAAACCATACTATTGATGTTGCAGAAGAGGTTTAGATCACTAGACTGAGTATTTATGATGCCATTTGACTTGCTGATGTGCAGCAAATCCATCAGTACTGGGTCGGAAGAAATGTAAGCTAGGCACAGGTCATCTCTTAGCAGTCTGAAAGATACCAAATATAGTGACAGGGCTATGAGTTGATCCATGTAGGACATGTTGTTTAGGCCATTTATCCTTTTAATAAGGTATCGCTTTGGACATTCCAGTTGGTTCATATATATATATATATGGACAGATACATGCTAAAGGGGACATTATAGTCAATGACTGGCAAAAAGAAAGAGGGCTGAGTAAAGGAGGACGATGACATCCCTATATCCAGACACAGTCCCTTTGTTTATAAGCTGTGCAATATAGAAGGACTTTCTTACAACAATAAACACACATTGGTCAAAGGTTAGGTCACTGTCCACATAATTTCCCAAATCCAAACAACTGGGTCATCTCTTAGGAGTGTATTGTCAATGTGGTAGTTCCCTAGGGTAGATGACTTCCCAAAGGATACAATAATACATTTTTTGGCATTTTAGTTTCAGCCCATGACTTTGGCACCACTTATTTTGGACAAACCTTCCTGCAGGATGGTAAAGTCATTTGGGGATTCAATGATGGCTCCTAGTTTGCAGTTATCTGAAATCTTAGCAAACCAGCTCCCTTGATATTGGCTTTTACTTCAGGAATGTAGATGCCAAACAGGAGAAGTCTCAGTACAGAAGCCTGGGGACTCTGGTGAGATGTCTCTTTTAAGAGGTAACCTCCCCAATTTCAATTTCTTTGGTCCTATCTGTGAGCCAGCTGGCAATACAGCAGGTGACAGAAGTGACATATGGGTTTATTCCGAATTTATTAAGCTTTTCTACCATGCCTGAATGGGGAATTGTGTCAAAAGTGTTGGCCTGGTTGGGGTATGCAATGTGTACTTTTTTTCCCCTTCTTTCATTGCTTTTGCGACCTTTTCAAAAAAAATAAACCAGGATGAGCAAGTATCATCCACCCTTGAAGAATCCAAACTGAGATGGGTCCAGTCTTTGGAAGTTCTCTATGTCTTGATCGATTAGTTCCAAAAGTTTTCCATGGCTTTGCATTTGATGCTGGTCAGATGTATGGGTCTGTAAATGCCTGTGGAAGATTGTCCCTTATGCAGGGGAATAACTGGAGCTGCTCTTTATTCACTTGGCACAAAACCTGTATGGAGGCTGAGACTGAACAGAGTTGTTAGTGGTGTGGCTTATACTGAACAGAGTTGCAGGGTGTGGCTAAAACATGCTTCATACTTTGCATCCATGGGTATTGTCAGGACCCATTCATGCAGTAGTTTTAGCTTTTGATAGCACTTTTAGGACTTGGCCTTGTGTGATAGCTGGAGGCAAGCCAGTTTTGGGTATACACGAGGGGCAGATGGATCCTGGGGAAAGAGGGGTAAAGTCACAGTGAAATTTATTGACCAGTGGGTATGATATATCTTCAGCTTCAGTGTAGGCAACATCAGGTCAGCTGATTGCTGCACTGTGCTTTTGAGATTATACACATAATTAAAAAATGCCTTGGGATTGTCTCTGGTGTGATAGCGATTTTAGCCTCAAAGTTGACTTTGGTGGATTTTATTAAGCTTCCGAGTTGTTCACTGACAACAGCTCTAACATTCTTGGAATAACATTTCTTACTTTTGGTCAAATTTCTTTTCCTTTCTTGACTGTAGATGATTGTCACTGTTGAGGTGACACCCCAATCTCATGTGCAAAAATGGGAAAAAGGGGTTGTGGATGGATGGATGGATGGATGGATGGATGGATGGATGGATGGATGGATGGATGGATGGATAAAGCTTGTTGATATTATGGTTCCACCATGTGGATTTGTTGCTGGGGTTTGCCCTGCACTTATTCCTATGGGGTACAACTGCATCAGTGCAACTGTTTACATGTTGATGTAGTGTGGTGGTGTACATTTCTGCTTACTCAGTAGCATTAACTGGGCTTGATGGGGATTTGAAATTTGCCAAAGTATAACTTAGGAGTAGGTAGCTTGTCTTATAGAAATTACTACAAGTACCTTGGGGGAACGGGATCTCTGGTTTCAATTTGATTTCTAAGAAGACTGCTTTATGCTCAGATCTAACAAGTGTTGAAGATATAGAAGAGATACTGCAAGATGCTCCCATTTTATTAAGGGCAAGATCCAAGATGTTATTTCCTCTACTGGGTAATTTGACAAATTGTTCCAGGATGCTGGTATTGACAAAGTCCAGGAATCTCTGTGCTTGTGCACTAGTGGTGGTGTACTTTTCCCAATCTGTTGCTGGATAGTTTAGATCACCTAGGAAAATGGTACTGGGTTTAATACTGAGTGATTCTACTTCCTGTAGGTAGGTGTTGTGTCTTCCTTGTGCCATAGAGAGAGTTCTATAGCTAATATATGGTACTAAATCTTCTTGATGGTTATTTGGATGTGAAGAAGCTGTAGTGCATCATGTTGCTTTACCACCCTTGATGTGAGTCTATTCTAGATGAAGATTGAGACACTTCCACATTTTTCCCCTCCTGTGTAGCAGCTGGTCTAAATGTGTGGAAGGTGTTATAGACCTGCACATCCGGAATGCTCTCTGCTGTTTTAAATCATGTCTCAGTTACCAACACAGACATCAATGTCCTCCAGGCTAAGAAGGTTTTGTAGGGAGTGGAGGTACTTGTTTAGGAAAGGAACATGAAGTTCATAATTTTGATTGCTGCTGCAGTAGCCCAAGCTATGTGGCTTATATCATGCTAAGGATATAATAGCCAGCCAGCTTCCAAAGCTTCAAGGCACCTTCCACATGGCCAACCCCTTAATCAGCTTGACCTAAGCTGACTAAAAGTTAAGTTTGCATGCCAAGCCCTTTAGAGATTTCCTGACGCTTACTAGAGTGCTCCTCTGTAGACTTTCGAGGATTGACAGTCAGCAAACACTGCTCCATTGCTGGGCAGAAAGTTCCCTTCAGGGAAAAAAACTTTCTGCTTTTTCACCAAAGAAAATTAGCTTTTTCTTAAAAAGTATTTTCGTTAAATATCTCATGACTTTTATGTACTTTTAAATGGTAGTACTCTTTTGCATTTTTTCTTGGGGGAAAAAATTTTTTTTTCTACTTTCTCATTTTATTGACTATTGTTGCTAAGCTTCCTCTGTAAACATGCACTATTTTCACCGGGACCATGGAATAAAGTATTGGTTACTCAGTTGCATCTTCTTTCAGCCACAAAAAGAAAAAGATTGTCAAGCAGTCTTTGCTGCCACAGCAGTCTGGTAATTTGCCCCAGCCGCAGATGGGTGACTGCTTTGGCCATAGCTGCTTGCTCAGATCACACATCCTTTTCTTCGGATCCCTCTAGTGTATAATATACCACCAAGTCTTCTGCAGCTTTTGGAGTCCCCTCAGTAGGCAAGGGAGAGGCACTGTTGTTAGTACTGGTGAAAAGAGGTAGGGAAGGTGCCCTTGCTTAGCCAGAATGTTGTGCCAACTCCTGGGGAATTTTAGCTGACAATACTTGGTCTGACTTGTTTTTCACAAATTCCTGCCACAAAGAGACAGAAAACTATACATGTATGTTCTACTGTGTCAGTTGCTCTGGATAGGAGTAATTTACTGAGCTTGACTCAGACTTGTGCAGGCTCTTGGCCCTTCTTATAAGGTGGTTCCTGGTGAAAGAAAAAGGGATTCCTCTTTCCTTCAGGTTCATGAATTAGAGTCAGTAGGGAAATGTGAAGTGACAGGTGCAGTTTTTTCTCCTCAGGTTTCTGATTCAGATTCTGAGGTGAATGTGGTATTTAATTCTCCCTGTGAGAGATTCCCTTTCTCCGAGACTTTTTCCAGGACAAATCAATGTTTTCATTGAGAAAATATTAAGGTCCCTCAGTCCTTCGGAAAACATTATGATTTTTTTCAACTGGAATTTCGAGAACCTTCTCCTAGCCCCCAGTTCTGACAGCATTGGAGGATATTTTTGTCACAGCCTGCAGTTTCACTGACAGTCAGCCTGTTGTCCCTAAAAAAGCAGATTGTATAAAGTTCTTCGGTCTTTCAGATTTTTATACAAAAATCCCAGACCTGACCCTGTGGTTATAGCTCTAGTAAATCCAGCAGCTGCTAAACATTTTCATGGGTTCATAGGTATATAGGTAGATACTAAGCTATCTGCCCTAAGGCATTTATAAGCCTAGCCAGTGTGTTTGGCTTTTGCCTCCCTTTCAAATTAGTTAACCGTGTCTCTGTATAGTTGGTCACAGAAGATAGCCCTTAAAGGTTAGTTTACTGTGCCTCTGTCAAGCAAGGACACAGAAGAGATTTCAGGGATAAACTTACGATCTCCCATCCACTTGTCAAGATTTCTCTTGAAGAGGGTCAGTGAGGGGCTCTGCCTAACATGAACTGGGATTCTGTTCCAGAGTGAGGGGAGCCTCTGGGATATGAATCTGTCCCTCCAGCATGTCCTATTTATTGCTGTGCTGAGGTTCAAGTCCCTGGAGCGTGTAGCTCTAAGGGATTTGGATTTCCTGAGGTGGAGCATATCCATTAATTCTGGGTTAGACATGGCTTTGTAGGTCAGGCATAGATCGCCTCTGAGTAGGCGGTAAGCAACTGAGTAGAGCTGGAGTTTCTTTAGTTGAACTGCATAGGGCATCTGTTTGAGGCCCGTGAGCCTCTTGGTGAGGTACTTTTGGGGTCTCTCCAGTTGCTGCAGGTGTCAGGTAAGGTACATCCCAAATGGGGCATTGTATTCAATTATGGGCCTGATGAGTGATGAGTAGAGGGGCACAATGACCTCTCTTGATCTAGATGTGAACCCTTTCGTGATAAGGTGGGCTATATAGAAGGTCTTTCTAACCACTTTGGCAACATGATTGTCAAAGGAGAGATTATTATCTACTTGGGTCCCCAAATCCCTAATTACTTCTTCTGTACTTAATGGATTACCACCTATGTGGTAATTTGTGGGCACTTTGTTTTTTCCAAAGGGGATGACTATGCACTTTTTTGGCATTTAGCTTGAGGCCGTGGTTCTGGCACCAGGTATCCGTGTCTGTAAAACCCTTTTGGAGGATGCGTGTGTCAGCTGGAGAGTCGATTATGGCTCCCAGTTTGCAGTCATCTGCGAACTTGGTCAGCCATAGTCCTCCCGTGTTAGCCTGTACCTCAGAGAAGTATATACCGAACAAGAGAGGTCCCAGGACTGAGCCTTGTGGGACGCCACTTGTAACTGGTTTAGAGTCTGACATGGCACCTGCAATTCTGACCATGTATGTTCTATCCCTGAGCCAGTTTGCAACCCATCTTGTGACATAGGGATTGATATTTAAGCTGGTAAGCTTATTTATGATGCCCGAGTGGGGTATTGTGTTGAAGCCTTCAGCTAGGTCCAGGTAGGCTGTGTGGACTACCTTCCCCTCATCTATGGCCTTGGTAACTGTTTCAAAGAAGTCAACTAGGTTTAAGGGGCAAGATCTGCCCTTAACAAAGACGAATTGGGTAGGGTCCAGTGTCTGGAGGTTCCCAATGTTTTTATTTATGAGTTCCATGATGATTCGCTCCATAGCTTTGCAGACCAGACTAGTCAGGCTTATAGGGCGATAGTTCCCGGGGTCCATTGTGGCACCACCTTTGTGGAGCGGGACCACTGTTGCTGTATGCCGTTCTTTGGGTACGTATCCTGTAGTAAGGCTGAGTTTGAACAGTGACTTTATGTGAGGGTTCAGTTCTTCTTGGAGCTCGTGTAAGACGCAGCCCGGGACACCGTCTGGTCCCATTGATGCTGTGTTTGTTGCTTTGGAGAGGGCAGCTTTCACCTGTGCATCTGTGATGTCGGGGAGGCTACATTCTGTTGGGATAGACATTTGCTCTTTTGGGGGAGAAGTTTGCACTGAATCTGTCTGTCAGGATGTTGGCAATGTCTGTGGGATCAGTGTATTTTTTGCCATTTTGCACTAACTCAAAGCATATCTGGGGGTTGCCACCCAGATTCCTGACATAACTAAAGAAGGCCTTGTGATTATCTTTAGCGTCTTGTGCAATTCTTCTTTCAAAACTGGCCTTTGATGATTTTGTGAGGGATCGTAGTTTCTTGCTAGTACTGATCAGAGATGCCTTCCCTTTTTGGGATTTTAATTCTAATCCATCTCCTTCTATAAGGATTGGAAAGCTTTTGATAAGTTTTAGAGAAAACTGTATGCTTCTGCAACTTTAATTTTTAGAATTCTAAACTGTCAGGCTCATGTGTTGACATTTATACCAATTAATTGTGAAAGTATGATTAATGTTTTAGCATCCATTCCTTATTGTGAGGAAAAACCTGCATTGTGTAATTTAGTTTCCTGTATAACTCTGTAAATACCATTTTCAGGGCTGCTGACACTGGAAGTATTTTAAGGAGGTTTGCTTGGCTGCATTCCCAGAACCTAGAGATTTAGTTTTGGACTTTTTGCTGCAGAAGCTGTCAAAACTGTGATGGGGAAAGCTAATTCAGGGTGTCTCTTAGATTTTTCAGCCCTCCTTCTCTACATTTTCCAAAGGATTCTCTGCTCCCTTCACCCTCCCCCTCACATAAATAAATAAATACATAAATAAACAGTCTCAGAAGAATGCTGATAAGCAGACATTTAAAAAACACTGGAAGAAAGTTTCCAAAAAGAAAGCAGAAACCTCCCAGAATAAAGGCCTGTCAAATAAGTCAAAATTACTATGTAAGGGACATTGCCCCCCCCACTGCAGTATTTTCATCCTCTCAGAAAGTCTGAATCTCCATTTTCCTCCTTGGCAACAAATTGTTTCAGACAAATGGGACCTGAATGTGATCCACCTATGCTACAGATGGCAGTTGGAGGAAATTCTTCCTTTTCATGGGATTTGTCATCTACAAAACCAGAAATTCTTCTCTTTCCTCCGGTAGTACACTGCATGCTTTCTCAGCAGGTAATAGAAGCTGTTCCTCTTCCTTAGTTAGGGGAAGGATTTTACTCAAAAATGTGTGCAGTGCCAAAGAAACAAGATTATTGGGGACTGGTTCTGGATCTTTCACTCCTGAACCAGTTTATGATAATTCCAAAGTTCAAAATGCTTTCACATAGCAACCTGTTACCTGTTCTTCCTCATTTGAGTTTGTTATTGATCTAGGGTTTAAAGAATGCATATCACCCCATCACTATTCATCCAGATTTCTGGCATTTCTTAAAGTTTTATGTGTGGATCACATTATCAGTTCTCTGCCTTACCCTTTGGACTATCCACAGCTCCAAGAATGTTCATAAACTATCTAGCTCCAGTGATAGCCCACTGCATGATATCCACATTTATCCATATTTAGATGACTTGCTTATCTTTGAAGAGTTTTTTTTTCAAAGTGTCAGAAATCCCTTTATTGGGTCACATATCTCTTACACAGACTGTGATTTCAAGAGAACATTCAAAAGTCTTTTCTAACTCTGTCTCACAGAATTGTGTTGCTGGGGTGCTTACTGGACACTTTAGTACAAAGGGCATTTCTCCCATAAGAAAAGTAGATCTATATTTAAATTTATTCCTGGGGTTTTCTACTCAGATGTCAGTCTCAGTGAGGGAATACCTCAGGATTCTGGGTCTCATGGCATCCATGATCCTCATGGTACCTTTCGCAAGACTCCACAGGAAAAAGACACAATGGTATCTGAAATCTCTTTGATGCCAGCATCAACACCTACTGACTTTTAAAGTTCCATTTCTGGGATGTGTAAAAAGAGAAGTCATGTGGTGGAGATACCAAATTTCTCGGAATCCAGTTCTCCTATTCTCCCCTCCTGCTCCAAAGCAGTTACAACAGACACCTCAGACGTTGATAGGGGAGAATTATCAATGGGCATAAAAGTGCATGGTCTTTGGACCAAAAAAAAGATCAAAGCACATAAACAAAAAACAAATGCTAGAACTTATAAATAGTCTGAACTCTGAAATTCATCTGTGGTCCTCAGGGCCTCTTCAAGTGTTTATAAACAACACCACAGTGATGTGGTACATAAACAAACAAGGGGGAGCCATATCTTGCCCCTATGCAGACTAGCTATGTTAACATGGGATACAGCTTTACAGCACAAACTCACTCTACTGGCATTTTACATTCTATTAGAACAACATTGTGTGGTAGACAAGCTGATCAGGACCAGATAACCTCATGAATGCAATTTGTTCTAAGATTTGATCCATCTGTGGGGAATTCCTCAGGTAGACCTTTTTGCCTCTTCTCTAAACAATGCATTGGCAAAATTCTTTTCCAGACTCCATGGAAGAAGGCCTAGAAGGCAGATGCCTTTTCTTGCACAGGAATGCACCTGTATGCTTTTCTACCCTTCCCATGGTATATCTGAAGATTCAGAAGAACTCCTCAAAGATCATTGTGGTGAGTCCCTCTGACCCAGGCAACAGTGGTTCTTCTTTCTTTTGAAAATGATCAGGGGCAATTACTACAAACTACTTCCCAGACTGTATTTATTCACACAAGATCAGGGAAGTTTGATACATCCCGACCCCAAACAGTTAAAACTGATTGCTTGGATGATGGGGTCTTAATACCTTTTAGGCACTTGTTTTCTGAGGATGTGCAGTAGATAGTAATGGAGGCAAGGAAGTATCCTACTAGAAAGTCATATATTAACAAATGGAAAAGGTTTTCTAGCTGGTGTCAGCAAAACAATCACCACCTATATTGGGCTTGTGTTTCTCTAGTTTTACAGTACTTGTGTGAGTTAGTATCCTGTGTTCTGTCTTACTCCTCTGTCAAGGTTCATTTGATGGTCATTTCAGCATGTCTGCCCATGGATCTCTATCTTTAAATGCAGTTTCATGTGAAAATGTTTTTGAAAGGAGTTCTGCATTAGAAGCCTCTCAGAAAACCAGTGACTTCTCCTTAGGATCTTAACTTTATGTTCTAGAACCTAACACTTGCTTTATTTGAACCAGCTCATCAGGCTAACATGAGGTTCTAACATGAACAAACAGTTTTACTCATTGCTCTGATTTCTGCAAGAAGAGTATCTAAGTTGCAAACGCTTATGATGGGTCAACTTTATCTCACCCCATCTTCAACAGAGATAAGGTTTGTTGAGAATTAATCCTTCCTTTATGCTTTAAGTGTGAAGGCAAGAAGGAACAATAGTGTAACTAGGGTGAAGCAAAAGGACAACTGCCACAAGCACAAATGTTAGAGGGCATGATCCATCATCCCAATCGCTCTTAGTACAATATTACATTTGTGGTCAGACCTGAGTACTATAGTGCTCTGTGTGTGGTCTGTGTTCTAACTGTAGTAATTGCTTTCTACATTTTTTACAAATTGTACAGTTTGTTACAGTTAAATGTAAAAAATATATTTTTTTTTAACTCAAACTTGTGCACTGCAGCGCTCCGTGGAGGAAATAAACTGTAGCAAATTGTTTGCTACATTTGTACGAAGCAGTTTGCTACAGTTTAAATGTAAAAAAAAAAATTTTAACTAAAATCTGAGCACTGTGGCAGTCCATGCACAATATAAACTGTAGCAACTGATGGGTACGTTTGCAGTTTGCTGCAGTTTGAAAGATAATTATTATTAGTATTTTCTTTTTTTTGTTTGTTTGTTTTGTTAATAAAATGTAAGGAAGGATGTGGGGGCAGGACCTGAATGGGTTTTTTTTTTTTTTGCTCTTCACATGAAAAGGTGTGGCAGTGGTTTGTGGGACCAGCACAAGACACTGGTTGAGCCAGCTACGTTTCTGAGAAGGAGTGAAAATCTGTGTCAAAGTAGACTACTTCCAAATTGTTGTCTCAAACCATTACCTTTTGTTATTCCACCTATAAAACTTATTCCAGGCAGGGTCATGGCCAACTCTACCATGGCCTTGGCTTCATCTGTAGCTTTTTGGAAAGAGTTGAAGTATTCAACAAGCAGTGACTTGTTCCTCTGTGCATACTTTTACAAAGCACTATAAAATAGATTCCTTCTCCAGGTCTAGGACAGGCTGTTATTTTAAACTATGTTAATCTACCCATATAGCTTAGGTTACTGCAGCAGTAATTATAATGATGAACATAGTACAATTGTGCAAATAAACTTACAGTTATAGTAGATGTTCGAGTAATCACTGCTGCAGTAGGTGCTCCCTCCCTCCATCCCCCCTTATTTCTGTGTGTGTTTTATGCCAGGGTCTGGGAATGTGTTTCTTCTTTTCCTAGCAATGTCTTCTCAGGGCTTACCTTCCCTGTCTCAGTTGACATGAAAGTTCTGAAGGGCTTGGCACCCAAACCTGACTATCAGTTTGAGCTGAACTGACTAATGTTCTGACCACAAGAAAGGTACCCTGAAGGTTTGTAAGCTGTTCAGCTGTTATAGGTTAGAATACTGCAGTGGTGATCATTGAAACATTTACTGTTATGGTAGATGTAGCCACTGAATTGTACTTATCTCTGTCCCAACAGGAAAAATGTTTCAATTCAAGGAGTTTTCTTGTACCCAATAAATAAGTCACCCAGAGACCAATTTTGTATCTATGAATTCTGAATACTTTTCTCATTTTTCCAATTTTCAAAATGTTAATTATACAGACCTATTTTCCCTCTTCTACCACACATTCCTTACCTGGCCACAATAGACCTTAAGGATGCATATCACCACATTGCTATTCATAAAGACCACAGGTGTTATTTAAGATTTTTTGTTTTGGGATTGCACTTTCAATTTGAGTCTTCGCTATTTGGTATAGTTAAGTATTGACAAAATGTTTAGTTGCAGTCATTGCCTACTGCAGACTTCAGGGAATTCACATTTAACCCTACCTGGATAATTGACTCATTCTAGCTACTTCTTCCCAGTACACCCTAGCATCACTTCACTTTCCACTAATCTGTTCCACAGTGTTGATTTCAGGTTAAAGCTGGAAAAGTCTACATCTCACAGGTTTATCTTTCTAGGATGCCTTCTAGACACTGCCTTGATGGTAATCTACCAGCCTTCGGAGAAGTTTCTCCTACCATTAGCAGTTTATAAATCTTGCTCACTAGCCACAGACCACTTCCATAATAAGAGATTTCCACAGAATTCTAGGTTATGTGGCCTCACCCATCCTTATGATTTCTTTAGACAGACTTTGCATGAGGAAAATTCAGTGGTTCCTCAAATCTTTCTGAATCTAGCACCAACATCCCTATTTTTTTTCCAAATTCCAGTCCTAAAATTCATCAAAAGGAAACTTACTGTATCTGTTAGGACATCCAACAGAACCCAGGTCCCCCCCCCACACACACACACACACACACACACACACACATTCTGGGAACATGCCACTTTGACTTATGTAGTTTTGGTGAATGCAAAAGGAACACATATTGTTCGCCAAACAACTTTCCCCGATAGTGAAGTTTGCCCTTTCTTCTACTGTTGTGTGACCTTCAAGTTGATATATATAAATCTGGGGGTATAGGAGTGCAGGTGAACTTGTCCCCTGAAAAAAAAATTGTTCTAATGTTCTCCAAAGTAGTTTCAGTGAACAATTATTGATTTGTTTGCGATTGCCAAAACTAGCTTCGGTGACTCGGCATGAATCCCCTATTATTACTTAGTCACAACAGCAGCACCAGATTTTGTATGGGGGCAGTTTCTCAAGGTATCAGAGTTCAGGATATGTGGAAGCCTCATTTCATGCACAAACACATAAACCACAAAGAAATGATGGCGCTGTTAAAGGCCATCAAAGCAGTGAGTCAGCTGTTGGCAGCAGGACCGCTATTAGTTATAACAGACAATGCTACAGTTGTGTGGTACATAAACAAACAAGGGAGAACAGGATCCTACCCCCTATGCAGACTAGCCATGGCTGCCTAAGAGATGACAACTCAGCACAACCAATTCTTACAGGCAACCAACATTCAGTCAGAACAGAAAACTATAGCAGATTTGTTATGCATATCCAGAACAGACCTTAGATGTTACACCCGGAAGTCTTCCAGGAGAATATTCACCTGTGGGAACCTCAGCAAGTAGACTGTCCAGCTCCATTCACAGCAGATAGTTACAGCAGTTCAATGCTAGGATTCCTTGAAAACAGGCCTGGAAAACAGATGCATTTTCTTTCTCATGGGCAGGAATATTTCTTTGTGCTTTTCTTTCTTTTCCTCTGATAACCAGAGTCTTACCAAAGATGAAGGGCTCTCCAAAGATACTTCAGCACCTTTTGGCCCAGACAGCATTGGTTCTCCCTTCTCATGCACCTGGCCAAGGGCAGTACCTATGTGAATTGTTCAAATCAGGCCTGTCTTACACTACGATCAAGGTGCATCTCTCTGCCATTTCTGCTTGTCTGTCATTAGGTCCTCCCCCTTCTTCTTTACTGTAGGGCAAACAGTTCATGAAAGGGTTTTCACAGATTAGACTTCCTAGAAACAGATGGGTCCATCTTTGGATTTTAATTTTATATTTGGAGAACTGACTCTGGCTCCATTTGAACCCACAGCTAGCTCTTCCTTGAAGTTTCTTACTTGAAAAACAGTCTTATCAGTTAGACAAGTTGCAATCTCTCATCTCTTCTAGGCACATTTTGATTTTTCATAAAGATAGGGTGACTCTTAGAACCAGCTCTACCTTCACGTCTAAAGTTGTTTCTGAGTTTACCTTGAATCAGTCAATTTACCTCCCTGTGTTGTTTTCTGACTTTAAGAATTTAGGAAAGAGAATTCTACATACCTTAGATGTCCACAGGCAACTCAGGTACTACCTGGATAAGACAAAAGATTTCAGAATGTCAGACTAACTCTTTATTTCTTTTGAAGGGATGAAAAAAGGACAGCCAGTTTCCAAGCAAACTATTTCAAGATACGTCTTAAGCTATTCAGTTTTGTTATTCTCATCATGGAAAAAAGTCCCCCTCAGAAGGTCAAGGCTAATTCCACTGCACCTGTTATTATTTCTGTTGCCTTTTAGAAAACAGTAGATTCTAGAACTGTCCTAGAACAAGCAACTTTTATCATCTGTGCATACCTTCACTATGCACTAGTACAGAACTAACGCTCTTCCAAGCTAGGACAGGATTTGCTAGATCTATTTTGTTAACGTTTCCTTTACCCTTTCATTCAAAGCTTTTGCAGTCATCCCATACGGCTTTTTGCTACTGAACAGTGATCTAACTTACCATAACAGATGTTTGAATAATGCCATTTATCCATCCCTTTCTTGATTTCTCTGTATCACTTTCACAGTTTTGTTTCCTCACATGACATGAAATTTGGCTAAGTGATGTGTTTTTAGAGGTCTCTGCTTCATCTTCCCTCCTTAGGGAAAGAAATCTCTGAATTTCGGTGCTCATATGTCCTTTTTATACCAGCACACTCGTGTGCTTTTGTATGGTGTATGAGAAAGGCACTCCAAAGCTTTAGTACACTGGCCAGATATCTGACATTGTTTGCAGGATCTATTCAATATAGCTTTATGCTACTGCAATATTGATCTATTTGAATATCTACTGTTATGCTAAGTTTATTTATGCAACTGTACCTTCTTTGTCCCTGAAAGTGATATCTTCAGGCATTTAAAATGTTATTACAGAAAAAACAAAACAGGAAAGCATTACTGGGAACTCTAGCTAAGCAATCAGAAATCAATGTGCATAAGCCATATCACCAATTCACCTAAAAGCACAATGAAAAAACTGAGTATCCAGATTTGTTGTTCAAAATATTGTAATAAGAAAACTCGTACTGTTTTACAAGCATAACCTTGCACCAGCAATCCAACTTTTGCATTTTTTGCTTTTCAGCTGCTGCACAGCCTGGTGAGTGATGCATCTGTGTGTCTCACAATGGAGTCACCTATGAATAGGATGTTGAATTGTGTGGAGGTTTGGCTTGGACTCTGTGACTAAGGTGTGCATACCTCTCAACTGTACAGATTTTCACAGAATATCCAAATATTTGCCTCATGTCTTTGCTCTGTTCCTCATAAAATTTATGGTTTTCTGGCAAATCACTGAGGATTGAAGTCACTAAATAATGACTTACATTTGAGTTTCAGACTTCATATCCTTCAGAAAATGCATGCTCCCACAAATACTGTTTTTCTAACAACTTTTTTAAGTTTGTAAGAGCAATATTTAAATTCTGTCCCTATTTTTGAGCCTTTGTCCTCCTGTTATTTTAGGCTTTTCCAGATTTCTTTTACTAAGTGGTTGAGAGGTATGAATGTGTGTGCTGCCTATCTTGTGTGTTTGTGAGGGTGCTTAGGGTACTTGTTTCCTTGGTTATATTTAGGAGGATTTTGTGGTTTAAGTAGATTGCATGTATGTCCATGTGTTTGGTCTGATCAGTGTGTTAAAGGTTTAGTGTGGTCTTGTGTGGTGCAAACAAGCTGATTGTTATTTGCAATGTCTTCATGTGAGTGTTTTGCCTCCAAAACCATTAAATAACTGAATCTCTCACACACTGTGTCATTTTGTTTAAGTAGTAGGTGATTGTCAGTAAACGTAAGACAATAACTGTATTGTTTCAGGTTACCCATTTTTTCAGGTTACCAAATTGGCTACAGAGAAGGTTAGGAATTGCAAATCCATGGTTCCAGCTATGTACTAATGTGGGCTAAAGGGGGAATAGTGCCTAAGAGGTTTGGAGTTGATTAGTGGAGGTGCTATCTGTCTGCTAGTGGGGATAGTACAGATGCATGCAGCTAAGAATCAATGCTCTTTAGCTCCTTCTCTCACCAGAAGCAAAAGAGTAGCATTAATCCCAAGCTGCTGCCCAGGCAATGGCATTAACTCAGATGCTGTTGTTTTCAGTACACTTACAATAGTGTTCTCTTGGTAGATACCCTAGATACAGCCTACAACAGCTGGACACAACAGACAGCCAGGCTTCACAATGGCACTACGGAGGTTCTCACCAAAACTGCGACTAGACCACTTATTGAAGTCCCATACACACTGCCCAGTCAGAAGCAAAACAGAAGCACTACTCCCAAGCTAATTCCTAAGAAACAGTTTGTAGGATCTCTAGTGGTTTGTAGACTAGCATCTGATGTTACAGATTTTAAAAGTAACTGGAAAAAAAGAGATCAATACCCTGGCAATTGCAGTGTGCACTCCGATAGTGTAATGATATGAAATGAAGGCTAATTCAAGCTTTAACAGTCTAAGCGGAGAGCCTTCCAGTTTGATCTTTCAGTCCACAGTAGAATGAGCAGATGAGGTGAGACTGGAACATACATCTCCAAAAATGGCAAATCATTGAGAATTGAAGTCAGAAAATAATGACAGGAATTTGAGTTTCTTATTTCATACCTTTCAGAAAATTCATGTTAATACAAAACATGTTATTCTATCAACTTACTAAATTTGTAAGAGTGATAATTTAAATTTGCCCCTATTTTTTTACCTTTGTCTCCCTATTATTTATGTCTTTGTCGAGATTTCTTGCTCTAAAAGGTTGAAAGGTATGGACTGGGATGAACTTCCAAAGTCAGATTTACTGTAAGGAAGTGCAGCAAAAATGCCACCAAGTTTACAAGCACAAAAGAAACTAGTCGGTGGGTGACAGCATCCAGTGCAGTCACACACCTACAATAGTCTCACACCAGTGCAGTCACACACCAGTGTAGTCACACACCAGCAGTAGTCTCACACCAGTGCAGTCACACACCAGTGTAGTCACACACCAGCAGTAGTCTCACACCAGTACAGTCATACACCAGTGTAGTCACACCCCAGAAGTAGTCTCACACCAGTACAGTCACAGACCAGTGCAGTCACACACCAGCAGTAGTCTCACACCAGTGCAGTCACACACCAGTGTAGTCACACACCAGCAGTAGTCTCACACAAGTGCAGTTACACACCAGAAGTAGTCTCACACCAGTACATTCACACACCAGCAGTAGTCTCACACCAGCAGTTTTCTCACACCAATGCAATCACACACCAGCAGTAGTCTCACACCAGTGCAGTCACACAGCAGGAGTAGTATCACACCAGTGTAGTCACACACCAGCAGTAGTCTCACACACAAACAGTAGTCTCGCACTAGTGCAGTCACACACCAGCAGTAGTCTCACACCAGTGCAGTCACACACCAGCAGTAGTCTCACACCAGTGCAGTTACACACCAGCAGTAGTCTCACACCAGTGTAGTCACACACCAGCAGTAGTCTCACACCAGTGCAGTCACACATTAGCAGTAGTCTCACACCAGTGCAGTCACACACCAGCAGTAGTCTGACACCAGTGCAGTCACACACCAGCAGTAGTCTCACACCAGTGCAGTCACACACCAGCAGTAGTCTCACACCAGTGCAGTCAGACAATAGCAGTAGTCTCACACCAGTGCAGTCACACACCAGCAGTAGTCTCACACCAGTGCAGTCATATGCCAGCAGTAGTCTCACACCAGTGCAGTCTCACACACTAGCAGTAGTCTCACACCAGTGCAGTCACACACCAGCAGTTGTCTCATACCAGTGCAGTCACACACAAGCAGTAGCCTCACACCAGTGCAATTACACATCATCAGTAGTCTCACACCAATGCAGTCACACACCAGCAGTAGTCTCATGCCAGTGCAGTCATACATCAGCAGTAATGTCACACCAGTGCTGTCACACACCAGCAGTACTCTCACACCAGTGCAGTCACACACCAGCAGTAGTTTCACACCAGCGCAGTCACACACAAGCAGTAGTCTCAAACCAATGCTGTCACACACAAGCAGTAGTCTCACACCAGTGCAGTCACACACCAGCAGTAGTCTCAAACCAGTGATGTCACACACCTGCAGTAGTCTCACACCAGTGCAGCCATACACGAGTGGTAGTCTCACACCAGTGCAGTAACACACCAGCAGTAGTCTCACACCAGTGCAGTCACACACCAGCAGTAGACTCACACCAGTGCAGTCACACACCAGGAGTAGTCTCACACCAGTGCAGTCACACACCAGGAGTAGTCTCACACCAGTGCAGTCACACACCAGCAGTAGTCTCACACCAGTGCAGTCACACATTAGCAGTAGTCTCACACCAGTGTAGTCACACACCAGCAGTAGTCTCACACCAGTGCAGTCACACACCAGCAGTAGTCTCACACCAGTGCAGTCTCACACACTAGCAGTAGTCTCACACCAGTGCAGTCACACACCAGCAGTAGTCTCACACCAGTGCAGTCACACACAAGCAGTAGCCTCACACCAGTGCAATTACACATCATCAGTAGTCTCACACCAATGCAGTCACACACCAGCAGTAGTCTCATGCCAGTGCAGTCATACATCAGCAGTAATGTCACACCAGTGCTGTCACACACCAGCAGTAGTCTCACACCAGTGCAGTCACACACCAGCAGTAGTTTCACACCAGCGCAGTCACACACAAGCAGTAGTCTCAAACCAATGCTGTCACACACACAAGCAGTAGTCTCACACCAGTGCAGTCACACACCAGCAGTAGTCTCAAACCAGTGATGTCACACACCTGCAGTAGTCTCACACCAGTGCAGCCATACACGAGTGGTAGTCTCACAACAGTGCAGTCACACAGCAACAGTAGTCTCACACTAGTGCAGTCACACACCAACAGTAGACTCACAACAGTGCAGTCACACAGCAGCAGTCATCTCACACCACTGCAGTCACACACCAGCAGTAGTCTCACATCAGTGCAGTCACACACCAGCAGTAGTCTCACACCAGTGCAGTCACACAGCAGCAGTAGTCTCACACCAGTGCAGTCACACACCAGCCATAGTCTCCCACCAGTGCATTCACACACCAGCAGTTATCTCACACCAGTGCAGTTAAACACCAGCAGTAGTCTCACACCAGTGCAGTCACACACCAGCAGTAGTCTCCCACCAGTGCAGTCACACACCAGCAGTAGTCTCACACCAATGCAGCCACACACTGGCAGGAGTCTCACACCACTGCAGCCACACACCAGCAGTAGTCTCACACCAGTGCAGTCACACATCAGCCATAGTCTCACACCAGTGCAGTCACACACCAGCAGTAGTCTCACACCAGTGCAGTCACACACCAGCAGTAGTCTCACACCAGTACAGTCATACACCAGCAGTAGTTTCACACCAGTGCAGTCTCACACACTAGCAGTAGTCTCACACCAGTGCAGTCACACACCAGCAGTAGTCTCACACCAGTGCAGTCACACACAAGCAGTAGCCTCACACCAGTGCAACTACACATCATCAGTAGTCTCACACCAATGCAGTCACACACCAGCAGTAGTCTCACGCCAGTGCAGTCATACATCAGCAGTAATGTCACACCAGTGCAGTCGCACACCAGCAGTAGTCTCACACCAGTGCAGTCACACACTAGCAGTAGTTTCACACCAGCGCAGTCACACACAAGCAGTAGTCTCAAACCAATGCTGTCACACACCAGCAGTTGTCTCACATCAGTGCAGTCACACACCAGCAGTAGTCTCAAACCAGTGATGTCACACACCTGCAGTAGTCTCACACCAGTGCTGCCATACACCAGTGGTAGTCTCACACCAGTGCAGTAACACACCAGCAGTAGTCTCATACTAGTGCAGTCACACACCAGCAGTAGACTTACACCAATGCAGTCACACACCAGGAGTAGTCTCACACCAGTGCAGTCACACACCAGCAGTAGTCTCACACCAGTGCAGTCACACACCAGCAGTAATCTCATAACAGTGCAGTTACACATTAGCAGTAGTCTCACACCAGTGTAGTCACACACCAGCAGTAGTCTCACACCAGTGCAGTCACACACCAGCAGTAGTCTCACACCAGTGCAGTTATTCACCAGCAGTAGTCTCACACCAGTGCAGTCACACACCAGCAGTAGTTTCACACCAGTGCAGTCACACATTAGCAGTAGTCTCACACCAGTGCAGTCACACACCAGCAGTAGTCTCACACCAGTGCAGTCATACACCAGCAGTAGTCTCACACCAGTGCAGTCTCACACACCAGCAGTAGTCTCACATGAGTGCAGTCACACACCAGCAGTAGTCTCATACCAGTGCAGTCACACACCAGCAGTATTTTCACACCAGTGCAGTCAAACATTAGCAGTAGTCTCACACCAGTGCAGTCACACACCAGCAGTAGTCTCACACCAGTGCAGTCACACACCAGGAGTAGTCTCACACCAGTGCAGTCATACACCAGCAGTAGTCTCACACCAGTGCAGTCACACACTAGCAGTAGTCTCACACCAGTGCAATCACACACCAGCAGTAGTCTCACACCAGTGCAGTCACACAATAGCAGTAGTCTCACACCACTGCAGTCATACACCAGCAGTAGTCTCCCACCTGTGCAGTCATACACCAGCAGGAGTCTCACACCAGTACCGTCACACACCAGCAGTAGTTCCACACCAGTGCAGTCACACATTAGCAGTAGTCTCACACCAGTGCAGTCACACACCAGCAGTATTCTCACACCAGTGCAGTCACACACCAGCAGTAGTCTCATACCAGTGCAGTCATACACCGGTAGTATTTTCACACCAGTACAGTCACACGTTAGCAGTAGTCTCACACCAGTGCAGTCACACACCAGCAGTAGTCTCACACCAGTGCAGTCACACACCAGCAGTAGTCTCACACCAGTGCAGTAACACACCAGCAGAAGTCTCACACCAGTGCAGTCACACACAAGCAGTAGTCTCACACCAGTGCAGTCACACACCAGCAGTAGACTCACACCAGCAGTAGTCTCACACCAGTGCAGTCACACACAAGCAGTAGTCTCACACCAGTGCAGTTACACACCAGTAGTAGTCTCACACCAGTGCAGTCTCACACCAACAGTAGTCTCACACCAGCAGTAGTCCCACACCAGTGCAGTCACACACAAGCAGTAGTCTCACACCAGTGCAGTCATACACCAGCAGTAGTCTCACACCAGTGCAGTCTCACACACCAGCAGTAGTCTCACACATGTGCAGTCACACACCAGCAGTAGTCTCATACCAGTGCAGTCACACACCAGCAGTATTTTCACACCAGTGCAGTCAAACATTAGCAGTAGTCTCACACCAGTGCAGTCACACACCAGCAGTAGTCTCACACCAGTGCAGTCACACACCAGGAGTAGTCTCACACCAGTGGAGTCATACACCAGCAGTAGTCTCACACCAGTGCAGTCACACACTAGCAGTAGTCTCACACCAGTGCAATCACACACCAGCAGTAGTCTCACACCAGTGCCGTCACACACCAGCAGTAGTCTCACACCAGTGCAGTCACACAATAGCAGTAGTCTCACACCACTGCAGTCATACACCAGCAGTAGTCTCCCACCTGTGCAGACATACACCAACAGTAGTCTCACACCAGTGCCGTCACACACCAGCAGTAGTTCCACACCAGTGCAGTCACACATTAGCAGTAGTCTCACACCAGTGTAGTCACACACTAGCAGTAGTCTCACACCAGTGCAATCACACACCAGCAGTAGTCTCACACCAGTGCCGTCACACACCAGCAGTAGTCTCACACCAGTACAGTCACACAATAGCAGTAGTCTCACACCACTGCAGTCATACACCAGCAGTAGTCTCCCACCTGTGCAGTCATACACCAACAGTAGTCTCACACCAGTGCTGTCACACACCAGCAGTAGTTCCACACCAGTGCAGTCACACATTAGCAGTAGTTTCACACCAGTGCAGTCACACACCAGCAGTATTCTCACACCACTGCATTCACACACCAGCAGTAGTCTCATACCAGTGCAGTCATACACCGGTAGTATTTTCACACCAGTACAGTCACACGTTAGCAGTAGTTTCACACCAGTGCAGTCACACACCAGCAGTAGTCTCACACCAGTGCAGTCACTCACCAGCAGTAGTCTCACACCAGTGCAGTAACACACCAGCAGAAGTCTCACATCAGTGCAGTCACACACAAGCAGTAGTCTCACACCAGTGCAGTCACACACCAGCAGTAGTCTCACACCAGTGCAGTCACACACAAACAGTAGTCTCACACCAGTGCAGTCACACACCAGCAGTAGCCTCACACACCAATAGTAGTCTCACACTAGTGCAGTCACACACCAGCAGTAGTCTCACAGTACTTGCAGCTAAATAAGAATGAAGCTAAACAGAAATTCACCTTAATAAGAAACCCTGTTTCTCAGCTCCTCCAACCAATTAGATAGATTGCATTCCTTTTCAATCAAGAAATGCAAAAGGAATGCTTTCTAACTGACCCTACCCAAGAATGTTTGAGATTTCAAGGAAAAAAGCTTTCAGATAAACAAAAACTATTTAAGCAAACTGTAATATAATAAGAGCAAAAACAAGAAGTAATAGATGTATCCAAACCTTAAACAGGCAAATCCATTCCAAAATCCAGTGCAGTCAGACATTAGCAGTAGTCTCACAGCACTTGCAGATAAATAAATGTTTGCCTGCCTCTGCTGCCATCCATCTACTTGTCTTCCTACCCTACCTTCTCCATGCAATCTTCCCCATCAAATGGCATGTTCCTCAAAAATATCCTACCTCCCCACCCATACCACTTTTCCATTTTCCTGTGTTGTTCCTTGTATTCCTTTACTTGCTGTTACCCTTTCTGGCTGTTCTACCACCTCCTTCATTCTCATTTAAACAGTAACCATTGGAGGCACCTTACTGTGTTGCACTTGTAGGGGCTCCCAGGTGTGTCTATGCTGCAGATATCTGGCACTCTGATGTACATGTGAACCTGCATTACAATATCCTCAAATCATTAGACACCTCATAGCTCTGTCCATCCCTTGTAATGTGAAAGTCATTTTCATGATCACATTGCTTCATTATGCAGCCTAACTCAGGCATGGCATTGTTTGCAATTCTGCATGCCTCAGCCTTATCAAACTGGGTCACTTGATCATGCAATTTTTAACTGCACTGTTACGTTTTAGTTCTTTATGAATATCCTCCCTTAATCTCCAGCTTTGACATTATAATGAGCATAAGGCTTTTTTTTATTATCATACTGTGACCATTGCTTGTTTTACTTTGGCTATATGAAAGAAGTGATCTTAAGGCCACAGTTTAACAAAGTTTGTTCAAGATAATGCCCTTAGTTGCTTTGTGGTGTTGCTTTATGCTGCTTCAAAAAGATCTGTCCTTTCCATTTTCAAGGAATTAATTTATTTTTTGCTTGTCTTATGGGTTTTCCTAATGTGTGCATAAACCTTCTAACAAGTCAGTTGGCTTGTCTCCTTGCAGGTGTTATTTGTTTTATACTTGAAGACCTTATAATTAGCAAAATAAGCAAATTGTCGCCTTCGAATGGTAACCCATTATCAGTTCTTAAAACATCAGACAATGTAACTGGTGAAAGTATTTTGTCTGTGATAGGGACAGTAATACTTGAGGATGTGGAAGAAAGCTGCATTTTGACTAGGTATCCTCTGTAGTCATAAACATGGGAACTGATTTATAGTTCTTAAAAAATAAAATTCAATTTTCATGAAATGAATTATTCTTATGCTTTTTAAGTGTAATGTCCAGTCCATGATTCCTTTATAATTTTTGTTGCACACACATGCACACACATAGATCTAAATCTAAATCTAGATATAGATATAGAAATAGATATGGGGTCAACTTCGAGACCCAGTTTAATGAAAGTGCACTTAACTGAAAGTGCACGTTCGCGAAACTCAGTTTACCCAAATCAGACTATATATATATATATATATATATATATATATATATATATAGCTAGCGAGGGCCTGATCCAACAAATAAAAACACATTTTATCACCCCCGCTACTTATATCTACTAACTCTGAGATCGCACAACAGTGGGGATAAAAGTATATTTCCTTGTCCCCACTGTACTGTGGCTTGGTAAACTGAATTTCGCGAAAGTGCACGTTCGGTTAAATGCACTTTCGCTAAACTGGGTCTCGATCTTCTCTTGTTCAATGAATTGTAATTTCAAACAAGAGAAATAGACCCAGATATAGATATATGTGTGTGTGTGTGTGTGTGTGTGTGTGTGTGTGTGTGTGTGTGTGTGTGTGTGTGTGTTTGTGGAAAAATTAAAATAGATACATAACATTCAGTAAGCCAATTAATGGTATTTTAAGTAATAAAAAAGAAATACAAGCTACGGTGAATATATGCTGTGGACTCAGATTCCTAACTCCATGAAAACCTTTTGCTTTCCCAATGTCAGATGGTCCAAATTCAGGATTCACCAGGATTTTCTAAGAAAAATGGAAATTTTGTGTCAGCGATGATAAACTATTACCAGGCAAAAAAACCTTTGAAATTGACATTAACAATCGAGTGCCTTTTGACCAAAAACGTAATTGTTTCTTCAAATGTAGTGCTGCTGTTATTGTCCGTCCTGCAGCTGTTTTCATGGGAGCTGCATTTTATAGAATAGAAAGACGAGAGACAGAGTGGCAAATAAAGTTAGCTGCTGATTGCCCTTCCCTGGTTTGAACGATGTTATTAACATCAATTTTTTTTTATTGGATAGGAAGTTGACTATCTAAATATTTTTATATTAATTTTTTGTATAACTTGTTTTATTGATTTATTGTTTAATTGTTTAATTTGAATCTCGTTCTTATTAGATGGTATAAACTATATATACAAACATGTATTTGTTGTTTCTGAAGAAGTCTTATGACAAAAGCATTGAATACATTTTAATTATGCTAAAGACGGTCTCCCTTCAGTTTGCTTCTGTCCTACCAGTGATTTTTTTTTTGTTTGAAGCTTCATTTTAGTTATGTGACCCAGAAGAGTAGGTAAGGTTTCCATGAAAGTACTAAATGAACACAACATTTAACATCATGAAATGAAATTAAATGCAAATGTTATTTTATTTCTAGTGTGTGTGCGTGTGAGCATACTTCTAGATGTGTCTGCTTGTCTGTCCATGTGGATGGCAGGGAAAATGGTTTGGTGAAAGTGGCAATAATCCTAACATTGCTTCATCTAGCAAATGAAAAGCTTTAAATGAAGGTCTGTGTGGATACACCCTGGGGAAATAGGGCTTTCACATAAGAATACATATATATATTTTCTAGCTCCATACTTGAAGCCAACTTCAGTACCTATGCCTTTCAACATTTTCTGTAATCTGCTTGGGTAGTTGGTAATTTTCCTTAAAGTAACATAAGCAATTAAGCAATAATTACAGTTGATTAATTATGGCTGTTCTAATGTGTCTATGCATTCTACAAGAGAGGAAACCAACTATTTACTTACAAAAAAAGCTTCCTTTATTTGCTTCACTTATTTTAAATGCAGATTTATCATGTTCTTTGATGAGTTACTACAATACCAGCATTACGCATTTTCCTTCTTGGAAATGCAGCTTATCATTGATTGTGTGTGGCTGTGTGTGGTGGGTTAGTTTTAAATATTTTCTCATATTGTGCCATGTAATGAATACCATGTATCATCAAAGAAAGAACAAAATAATGGTTACTGCCTAACAGCTTAGCTTACATACCTCAAAGAACACCATGGACATCAGAAATGAAACAGTTCTTTCACTTCTTCAAAATTGGTTACACCTAGCATTCATTACTGCCCTGAGGCCAATACACAAGTTGTGATACTGTAATACAATAGCAACTGACCCTGCAATTGCACCTGATTATCAGACAACTTCAAAAGCCATAATAAAACGTTGTTGTCAAAGCAAGCTGGGCTTTTTGCCTGTTGAAAGTAAAAAAAAAAAGCATGGGAAAACGTTTGCAATTATACAATTTAGCTCCAAAGCAAACAAATCTACATAATTAAGTTGCAAAGAAATGCTGCAGTTTCTACACTGAAAGACCCAGTATGTTTATTAGCAACAAAGGCCAAAGGAAACTAATAAAAATAAAAAGTGGTGTGACAGTTCAAATATTGCTTAACTTATGATGTTAAGTTGTCTGTCTCGCCTTCATTCTTGCTGGATGGGTTCGGAGCCGATTCTCGGCTCCGACTCGGCAATCTACTAAAGCTCGAGAGCTATTTACTGGCTTGAGGCCCTCCCTATATCTCACAATGCTAGGCGTCAGATCCCCAGATCTCGTTTGCCGCTTCAGCTACGAGGTTGCAAATTTACTTGGCTCCAGGTCGTATTAATCTTTTCTTCTAATATTAGTATAAAAGTTAACTTTAGTTTTTTTTTTCTACAACCTTATCTTATATATATAGCTTTCCGGTTAGTTAATTCACTGTTTACTCCCTAATATTCCCTCTCAGAAACTCGTTTTTAGTTAGAGTCCCCCCCCCCCTTTTCTTAGTGGCTAATCTCCCCTCCTTTTCCTTGTGTTAATAGGGTAGTGTTTAGCTCCTCTACTTTACTACAGTTTGTAGGCTTGTAGTTTTTGTATATATTTATATATATATTTGGCATTAGTATATAGCTGTGTAGTTATTAATATTGTTAGTTTAGTGCGAGTGTGTGTGTGTTTTTCTGTGTGTTTAAGCACTGGTGACTTTTCTTCTTTGGTATCCACTATGTCTAAGGACAGCAAAGTCTCAGGTTTTAAGAAGTGTGACTCGTGCTGTCAGAAGATGTCTCTGACAGACGGTCACACTTCTTGCGTTTATTGCTTGGGTCCCCTACACCTGCAGGACTCCTGCTTGGTCTGTCATGCCTTCAGCCCGAGAGTCCTGCAGGAGCGTAGAACAAGCTCATCCTGAGAGGCTTACTTAAGCCAGAAGGATCCCCGACCAAGCCTTCATTGGGTAAATCCTCAAAGCCCACCAAGCCGTCGGCTCCCTGTTCGGAGCCGTCGCCTGGTGTAGCACCTGCCTCCTCTTCTGCTCCGACACCTCTTGACCTCAGTCGGCTCCGACCTTAGTGTCGGAACCGTCTTCAAACCGAAAACATTCTAGGTCCCCTTCCCTAGAATTGGTTCGTTCGGCTCTGAGGTCACCATTGCTCCAATCTGAAAAAAGCCATAGGTCCCACTCATCTCGGTCCTCCAGGCTATCCGATCATGACTTAGAGAGGGTGGTTGGTAGACTCCTTAAATAGCAGGCCCTGGCCAAAATGTTAACCAGCCCATCTCAACCGAATGTGGCTGTCCTGATATCTTCAGCAGTTCCTCCTCCGACTCCCTCCTTGTGTTCAGAGCCGGAGCTGGTTGGGGCTCGAATCTTGATAACGTCGGAACTGATGCCACACCTTTTGGCTCCTTCGTCGGCTCCGATCTCTTCTTTGGTTCTGTCCTTGGAGGGATCTGGGCACTGAGACTCCCTCGTCAGCTCCGAGGGGGCGAGTGGCATCAGACCCTTGTCCGACCCCATTCTCCCTCTCGGAGCCTCAGTGCAGGTGAGCTCAGCCCCAACATCGGCTTCGGAGCCATCCCTCTCGGTGCCGGCAGGGGTTCTCCTCTCTTCGGACCGGTGACTTTCTGCTCTGCCTGACAGGGGTGCCTTCGAGGTCATGAGGAGTGTGCTGACTCCTGAGTCGGCCCCTCGATCAGCCCCTTTGGCTCCTCCCCCCATGGTGCCTGCATCGGTCTCTGTCCATCCTCCTGACCCCAAACGTGGAGAGCAAATGCTCCAGGTCACCCCATTGGGTGTATCTTCCTCTTCTGAGGCCTCCCCCGATCCTTCGGAGGAGCCCCCATGGAAGAGAAGATGTAAGAGGAAACATGTCGACTCCCCCAAGTCAGTCACGTCTGATACCGACTTGGAGGATTCGGAAGGGTGCCCAAGATCCCCCTCTGAGGATATCTCCTTTTCAGACATCCAAGAGATCCTTAACCAGAGGGGGAACTGGACTGCCCTTAACCCTTCGGAGGATGAGTCAGTCTACCTGGACACGTTTGGTTCTTGCCCATCCACCTACTGGGTGTCTCCACCTTTCGACCTGCTAATGGAAGTAGTGGCTTGAAAGGCATGGTTAGCCTCGGACACAGTGGAACCAACTCCCCGTAGGCCCACTAAATTTATTACAGCCCCACCCAATAAGCAATTCTTGACAAAGGGTGTCCCTGTTGATGCCATGGTGGTTGCAGCAGCCACAAAGAAAGAGCTGGCTGACCCTTTGGTGCCTGTCCATCCCCCTAATAAAGAATCTAGGACAATGGACAGGTACGGGAAGTGGATGTTTTCCTCAGCGACTTTTTCTATGTGGTCGCTGAATTATCTGTGCCATTTCACCCATCTCCAAAGGGATCTTCTCAAGGAACTGGGTGATACCCTTCAGGATCCATCAGCTGCGGGGGCTCAAGATAAGATTAACTCCCAGCTGGCGACCATTAATTCTATTGTCAACTCCTCCATGCGGCTCATTTCTTATGCAGCCGGTGGGGTGAGTAGGGCTGCAGGTACAGGCGTGGCTTTGAGAAGACATGCCTGGATGCAGTTATGTAACTTTGCTGACCCCTTTAAGGCGTCCTTCACCAATACCCCCTTCGGTGGTTCGGCTCTGTTTGGACCACAGGTGAAAGATACCCTTACCAGGTGTGAGCAGGAAGGCAAGACTCTCTCTGCTGTGGGAGTCCATTTCTCCATTCCCTCTAGACCATACTCCAAGGATCAGAAGAGTGGAAAAATGTGGTTTCGGAAACCCCAGGGAGTTGTGCCTGACACATGTGGCGAGTTTCCCTCCAGGGGCAGGGAAGGGAACAATAATAGACGCCGCCCGAGGGGCAGAGGGGGCCCGCAAAATCAGGGTAGCAGAGAATCTTTCTCTAACAAACCCTTTCAGCACCCCTTTGGGGCTGCCCGACTGTCCGCCTTCGGAGGCAGTCAGGGGAAGATTGTCACTGTACCCAGAAGCCTGGCAACTCCTCACACAAGACAAATGGGTACTGTCTATCATATCCGTGGGTTACAAGATCCCCTTTGTCCACACCCCAGTACAAACAACCAAGTCCCTTCTAGATGTTTCACCTGGTCTAAGGGGAGCAAGCAGTGCTAGAAATTTTAAAACTGCTAGAAAAACGGGCCATCCAGCCAGTCCCAGCAGACCAGCAAGGATCCGGAATTTACTCCAAGTTCTTTTTGGTGCCAAAAAAGACAGAGGACTGGAGACCCATTTTGTATCTCAGCAGGCTAAACAAGTCTGTTCAAAGAACAAAGTTCTGGATGGTCATGCTTCAGTCCATTCTACCCTTTTTGGGTCAGGACAATTGGATGTGCTCCATAGACCTTCAGGATGCGTACTACCATATCAAAATGAACAGGCGCTCCAGAAGGTTTCCCTGCTTCCGGCCAGGAGCCAGTCACTATCAATTCAGAGCCCTGCCCTTTGGTCTCACCACAGCCCCCAGGGTGTTCACCAAATGTATGACAGTGGTTGTGGCTCACCTGAGACGGCGAGGATTCCAGGTGTTTCCATATCTCGACGACTGGCTCCTCACTGCTTTCACCAGGCATCAGCTACTATGAGCCAGGGATTATACCATCCAAACTTGAGCTAAGTATATCAATAAATTTAGAAAAGTCTGCATTGTCGCCTTGTCAGTCTACAGTCTTTATAGGCGCAAGCTTAAATACAAAAGACCTCTCTGCAAGACTTCCTCTCGACAGAGTGTCAGACATCCACCGACATGTGCAGATCTTACTACAGTGCAACAAGATTCAGGCCATATTTGTACTAAAGACTTTGGGCCTCATGGCAGCAGCAATCATACTAGTTCCACTGGCTTGTTTTCACATGCGGCTTCTTCAGTGGATGCTTTTTACCCAATGGTCCTTTTAACAGCTCCCAATGTCTCACAAGATAATAATCACTCAATCATGCAAAAACCACCTGGCTTGGTGGATGGTCTCCCCTCTAATACTCCAGGGCAGACCGTGTGTTCTTCCTCCTCCTGTTGCCACAGTGACCATGGATGCCTCCCTGATCGGGTGGGGGGGGCATTTTCAGGGCAGGACTGTCCAGGGCACATGGCAACCTCTAGAGTACCATCTGCACATAAATGTCTTGGAAATGAGAGTGGTGCTTTTGGCGTTGCAAGCTCTTCAGGACTCTCTACCCACCGGGACTATTGCAATTCAGACAGACAATATGTCTGTAGTATGGTATATCAACAAGCTGGGTGGAACCAAGCCCTATCCCTTATGTCGAGAAGCACTCAGACTCTGACAGTGGGTGATCTCCTCTCAACGGTTTCTGATAGCAACGCACATCCCCGGGAGGTCCAATGTCATAGCGGATAGGCTAAGCAGAGCTATTCTCATGCCTCACGAGTGGTCTCTCAATCAATCAGTAGCGGACAAAATCTTCCGCAGATGGGGTCAACTTTGCTGCAACCTTTTTGCAACTCCTCTCAACAGCAAGTGCGATGACTTCTTCATTCTCTTCCCCCTTCCCGGGCACTCCCCCAGAGATGCTCTAGTTCACGATTGGCCCTGGGGTCTTCTGTATGCATTCCCGCCTTTTCCCCTTATTCCCAAGCTAATTCAGAAAGCAACTGCATTGAGATCCAGGATGATCCTCATTGCCCCTTACTAGCCTCGACAAATTTGGTTCCCGTTCCTGCATTGTCACCTGCTGGAGCAACCGTGGAATCTGGACCCAGTGCCAGACCTCTTGGTCCATCAGTCAGGCGGGCTGCACCAATCCCTTCAGTCTCTCAACCTCACAGCTTGGTTGCTCCACTTCCAACCTTAGCCAGGCTTCCGCTAATTTCTCAGCCGGTGCGTGAAATCATACTCTCTTTGCACAAATCTGCCACCAGGAAGACTTATGCTAGTAAGTGGAAATGTTTCTCTTTCTGGGCAGAGGCTAGGAATATTGACCCCTTTACAGCCCTTGTCCATCATGTTTTAGATTTTTTAGCAGAGCTCTTTCAAGCTGGTTCCTCGTCTGCCACCATTAGGGTCCAATTAGCTGCTATTGCAAATTTCCATGCTGGCCTGTCAGAAACCAGCATCATGTCCCACAAACTTTGCAAGGCCTTTCTCAAAGGAACTTTGTTGCTTAGACCCCCGGTCAGAGATCCCCTGCCTCCGTGGGACTTGAACTTGATATTGGCTTCCTTGATTCTCCCCCCCCTTTGAACCCGCGGCTTCCTGTTCCTTAAAATTGCTCTCCTGGAAGTCTCTCTTTTTGGTAGCCATCACATCAGCTAGGAGAGTTTTGGAACTTCAAGCCCTCTGTATTCGTCCTCCTTATCTTGTGTTTCATAAGGACAGAGTTTCACTTAGGCCTAATCCTTCGTTTCTACCCAAGATACCTTCTGAAACAAATCTGAATCAGACTATTGATCTGCCTGTCTTTTTTCCTAACTATTCAAACAAAGCGTTAGTAAAATTTCCACCGCTTGGATGTTCATAGGCAATTACGTTTCTACTTGGACAGGACTAAGCAAATAAGAAAATCAGACCAACTCTTTTTATCCTATGCCGAGGGCAAGCAAGGACTGCCAGTTTCCAAAGTAACCTTATCCAGGTGGTTGTCCTCTATTATTACCTTGATTTATCAGCTCAGACATAAAGAACTCCCTGCTAAACCTAAAGGTCATTCCACCAGAGCTTTAGCTACGTCAGTAGCTTTTCAAGCAAGACTACCAATGGAATCTATTTGTGCCGCAGCCACTTGGGCCACTCCTCATACTTTCATTTCGCATTATAAGTTGGATGTGGCCTCTAGGAATAGAGCTGAGTTTGTTTCCACTGTGCTCAAGAGTCTGTTCCGATGAGTCACCCAGGACTAAGGTGCTAGGGACGCTGTCCCATCCAGCAAGAATGAAGGCGAGATAGACAACTTAACATTAAGAAGTTATGTACCTACCATAACGTTCCATGTTAGTTGTCTTCTTCTTGCCTTCTTTCTTGCGTTCCACCCTCCTTCCCCCTAGCCTGGACAGACCGAGAAGAGTCCCCTTTTGAGGCCTTCTTCCTCTGGACAACTCTGATGTACATTGTGTCCTCCTCTGTCCTTGTACTATAGTTTTTCCTTGTGGTTGGACAGGTGTCCTTGAATCTTTCCTTGCTGTTAGCTCTGCCAAATGAGATCTGGGGATCTGATGCCTAGCATTGTGGAATATAGGGAGGGCCTCGAGCCAGTAAATAGCTCTCGAGCTTTAGTAGAGTGCCGAGTCGGAGCCGAGGATCGGCTCCGAACCCATCCAGCAAGAAAGAAGGCGAGAAGAAGACAACTAACATGGAACGTTATGGTAGGTACATAACTTCTTATTAAGCCAGTAATATAAAATCATGTATACAGACTGGGGTATTCATAGCTAGAGTGCAGAAGGCATAAATATTTCTTCAGAGTCTCATGGTGTCTTTCAATCATGTCTTAAGAATGTTGCTCGTTTTATGTGATAGTTAATAAATTAAATGGAGTTTTAAAATTATTTAGATAATGAGCTGCATGTGCATAATTCTATATTCAGTGCAAAAATACACACACACACACACGCACACACACGCACACACATGCACACTCACACAAACACACACACACACACACACACACACACTCACACACTCACACACACACACACACACACACACACACACACACACACACACACACACACACACACTCACACACACACACACACACACACACACACACACACACACACACACACACACACACACACACACACACACACACACACACACACACACACACACACACACACACACACACACACACACACACACACACAACTAATGTGCTGAGAATTGTCTAACCCTTAGATTCTAGTTGAGGTGGCTAGATTGAATCTGCTGCTAGTATTGTTCTGGAAAACTGGCTGCAGTGATCTTTATTTTTTCTATAAATGTTCATCGTCCATTTCCATTTATAAAAATTCATAGCGAAAAGCAGAACACTGGGATTACCAAATATATTACATGATATACTACATTTTAGAATTCATGTTCCAGTTTGATTAACTAAACAAAACCAACCATGTAGCACAGTGCACTAATAATTGTTCTTAATTTTTGTGTTCATTCATTCATTTCCAGTGCTTTATCCAGTTCATGGGTGTGAGGGATCCAGACCCTGTCCTGCCATGCTGCAGGCATAAGGTGGAGAATTAGTACTAAATGGGATAAAGGTTCAACACAAGACACATGCATGTGCCATTCATGGACACCCAGATACCCACAATGTTGGAGTAAGCAATTTTGAATCTTACTGATTCATCTAGGGCATGCCTTTTGCATGTGAGTGCAAACTGGAGACCAATTGAAAACTCACATAGATACAGAAAAGATATGAAGACTTCACAGAGAAGGTATCACAAGCAGGAACTGAACCAAAGAACTTAACATTAGGAGGCAACATAGTTGACTACTTCACCACACTGCTGTCCTTTTCTTTGTTAGCATTGGCAACCTGGGAGCACTGTTTGCTTAACTGACTGACTTATAGTCACATAATGAGCGAATAGAGAGAGAAGGAATCAAACCGTGGACCATAGGATGAAGCTCGCTGGTTGTTCATAACATTGCCTTCTGCTCTAAACTGTTATTCTTACACATTAATATGGTTGTAAATTTCACACAGTATGTTATACAATACCCATTGCTTACCGAGACTATACTCCAGACATATAAGGCTGAACACATATATAAAATCAGGGCACCACACCATTTTGATTTCCTCCTGCAAAATGCCTTAGATGGCATAAGCCAGATAACTCCTCTATATTTTGCCCACTGGCTTCTTCATGTATCGTCCAGCCTTCCACCGTACATTTGTATTTCTATGCTGCATTTTCAGTTTCTGCTTTACCACACCTCTACATTTGCTTTTATAACAGTGATGGTACAGAAAAGAGTTGCACAGATACATTTATTTAGTCATTATTTTAGAACCAAAGTAAATGAGCAGGCCCAAAAATACCTTTTACACCCATATCATAAACACCATTAAAATAAACCAAATCGCAACAAATAAGCAAATAAGAGTACCTCTGGCAGTTAGCCCAGAAGATTAAGGCTATGCAAGCAATAATGCCTACACCTCTGGAAAGGCATTAACACATGCCTTGGAGGGCATTATTGCACTTAGAGAATGGGCTCTCTGTAAAATTGTTGTGTTTTAATTACTTATTTATATAATTTTTATTATTTGAGTGGTGAAGTGGTTAAAGTTGTCACCTCACAGATTTACCTTCAAATCATTTAAGAATATTTGTTGATTTATCAAAATGCAAAAGCACTGACACTCAAGTGATTGATGCCTACATTTTGAAAATCAATAAATAATACTTTGCTCCTTGAACCTCCACACTAATTCCTACTAACCCTAACCGTGCCCCTGCACCTTACCTTAGAAAAACCCTTTCTGTAATATTACCACTACACACTACATCCAGGCACACACACACACACACACACACACACACGCACACGCACACACGCACACACACACACACACACACACACACACACACACACACACACACACACACACACACACACACACACACACACACACACACAACTAATGTGCTGAGAATTGTCTAACCCTTAGATTCTAGTTGAGGTGGCTAGATTGAATCTGCTGCTAGTATTGTTCTGGAAAACTGGCTGCAGTGATCTTTATTTTTTCTATAAATGTTCATCGTCCATTTCCATTTATAAAAATTCATAGCGAAAAGCAGAACACTGGGATTACCAAATATATTACATGATATACTACATTTTAGAATTCATGTTCCAGTTTGATTAACTAAACAAAACCAACCATGTAGCACAGTGCACTAATAATTGTTCTTAATTTTTGTGTTCATTCATTCATTTCCAGTGCTTTATCCAGTTCATGGGTGTGAGGGATCCAGACCCTGTCCTGCCATGCTGCAGGCATAAGGTGGAGAATTAGTACTAAATGGGATAAAGGTTCAACACAAGACACATGCATGTGCCATTCATGGACACCCAGATACCCACAATGTTGGAGTAAGCAATTTTGAATCTTACTGATTCATCTAGGGGCATGCCTTTTGCATGTGAGTGCAAACTGGAGACCAATTGAAAACTCACATAGATACAGAAAAGATATGAAGACTTCACAGAGAAGGTATCACAAGCAGGAACTGAACCAAAGAACTTAACATTAGGAGGCAACATAGTTGACTACTTCACCACACTGCTGTCCTTTTCTTTGTTAGCATTGGCAACCTGGGAGCACTGTTTGCTTAACTGACTGACTTATAGTCACATAATGAGCGAATAGAGAGAGAAGGAATCAAACCGTGGACCATAGGATGAAGCTCGCTGGTTGTTCATAACATTGCCTTCTGCTCTAAACTGTTATTCTTACACATTAATATGGTTGTAAATTTCACACAGTATGTTATACAATACCCATTGCTTACCGAGACTATACTCCAGACATATAAGGCTGAACACATATATAAAATCAGGGCACCACACCATTTTGATTTCCTCCTGCAAAATGCCTTAGATGGCATAAGCCAGATAACTCCTCTATATTTTGCCCACTGGCTTCTTCATGTATCGTCCAGCCTTCCACCGTACATTTGTATTTCTATGCTGCATTTTCAGTTTCTGCTTTACCACACCTCTACATTTGCTTTTATAACAGTGATGGTACAGAAAAGAGTTGCACAGATACATTTATTTAGTCATTATTTTAGAACCAAAGTAAATGAGCAGGCCCAAAAATACCTTTTACACCCATATCATAAACACCATTAAAATAAACCAAATCGCAACAAATAAGCAAATAAGAGTACCTCTGGCAGTTAGCCCAGAAGATTAAGGCTATGCAAGCAATAATGCCTACACCTCTGGAAAGGCATTAACACATGCCTTGGAGGGCATTATTGCACTTAGAGAATGGGCTCTCTGTAAAATTGTTGTGTTTTAATTACTTATTTATATAATTTTTATTATTTGAGTGGTGAAGTGGTTAAAGTTGTCACCTCACAGATTTACCTTCAAATCATTTAAGAATATTTGTTGATTTATCAAAATGCAAAAGCACTGACACTCAAGTGATTGATGCCTACATTTTGAAAATCAATAAATAATACTTTGCTCCTTGAACCTCCACACTAATTCCTACTAACCCTAACCGTGCCCCTGCACCTTACCTTAGAAAAACCCTTTCTGTAATATTACCACTACACACTACATCCAGGCACACACACACACACACACACACACGCACACACGCACACACGCACACACGCGCACACGCGCACACACACACACACACGCGCGCGCGCGTGCGCACCAACGCACACACACTTGCACACACACACACACACACACACAAACAACACTAAATCTATCCCCTTACTTAGGCTTACTCTAATCCTAACTAGCATATGCGTGCACAAAAATACTACCCCAGCATGCCAAAACGTTCAGAAAATTCGAAAGCTTTGGCATTAATTTCCCAAACTCAAAGTTACTTTATCCACATGCATTTGATATTCTGTTTATCCATAATCTTCAGATTTCAGTTTAAGGAACACTTGAAATTTCACAGTCATTCATTCCATCAAAGAGCAGCTGATTTAACATTGTGAATGACAATCCTTCCAGCACATTTCCTTAATTCACAAAATAAGGGAAAATGTATCCTATGTGAGACGTAATAAGGGATCTGGGGACCCAAGTAGACAGTCATTTCTCCTTTGATAATCACATTGTCAAAGTGGTTAGAA
>NC_056740.1:341418269-341488269 GCF_019279795.1 Protopterus annectens | reverse complement strand
AGGTTGTAAATTAACGCTGAACAAAGTACCAGCCCACTGCAGGGCAAGCACACTAATGCATGCATGCTCACACATGACAATGACATATACCATTCGTGAATTACATATATTCATGAATTACTTGATTACTTTAAGACTCACCTGGCAAATGTACACTTTTCGTCACTGAATACATGCAGTCAACAATATTATGAAAGTATGTGGCAAGAACTAAACAGTTGCTGAACAAATGTCATGTACTGAAGTCTCTTTCAAGTATGCCCATGTTGTGGTCATCACTGTGGTTAAATGTAAGCTGAGGCTCACTAGGGACCGGATACTTTTTTTTTTTGCACAACAGTGGTAAGAACATCTAGCCTCACACACAGACGCAGCTGAAATTCCTGAAAGAGATGCTGCCTGTAAACCATCTGACATGTAAAGACATCTTCCTGTATGCCCCCAAAGGGATAAAGACTGGTGGAATACACTCACATAGGCAGTAGATCTGGGGTGAACAAGTTAATGCCTCAGCAAGTCCAGTGTCCTCAGGCATGTGGAAATGGCAGGATTGGAAGGGTCTCCATGACCTCATGCTCTCTGCATGCTAGTTCTTTCACTACCAATGTCTTTGCTTGCTCCACATTACATTGTTGCTATATTTCTTTCAGAGACCTCTTTTGTTTTGCCCACTGGTAGAAGGCTCTCCTTCTAGGTGAGCAGATGCCTTCACACTGAGGCTTTAAATTTTTGATGAGCTCCAGAAAGGCCTGAAACTTTCAGGCGCTTTGAAGGAAACTGTTTTCTTTAAATCTGTAGTGCCACAGTGCTTGTAGGAATCAGTATCTAGGGTGGGGCAAGAGGGTCCAATACCTCAGGCACAAAGTGTTAGGGGCATAGAGCCAACCCCAATGTCTCTTTAATACAATACTGAATTTAAAAGCCAGCATTGCATTTATGGTCAAACCTGAGCACAGTGCCTCTCTGTGTGTGGTCTAAACTGTAGTAAGCAAGTTTGCTGCAGTTTAAAAGTAAAACAAAAATCTCTCTCTCTCTTTTATTTTTAAACTAAAACCTGAGTGCTGTAGCACTCTGTGCTGGCAGGGTATAAACTGTAGCAACTATTTAGTACAATTTATAAGAAGAAATAATTTTCTTTTTTTTTTAATATGTTGAAGGAGTGTCACAGGCAGGGCACAGAAATAGGACCTCAACGGCTGGGGCAGTAGGGAGGGGGATGTGTCTTTCATTTGGCCACCTGGTTGGTATTCGAGTAAAAGGAACATTTGTTTTATTTTTTATTTTTTTTTTGCTCTTTGCTTGAAAAGCTGAGGGGGTGGGGTAGCAGTTCATGGTACTGGCACAGAACACTAGTTAATCCAGCTGCGCATCTGGTCAGAAGACATTTGGCGGTCTTTCCCCAGAATAACAGGCACCGCAAATAGTACTCTTTAGGTGGAATCTGTCTCTGCAAAAAATTTATTTGTAAGCTTTTCTAGAGACATCACTGACTTCAGAATGTTAGTGTAATGTACTATCTGAATCAATCACAGTAAATCCAAATAATTTAATCCGTTTCAAACAATACACCAATTAAAACGGTTCCCAAACTAAAACATTTTTCTTTTCATTCAACCACTGGGCCCTTAAGGAAAACTATGACCCAACTCAATATATTGATCATTAAAGACCCTGTTGTGAGATACACTAATGCCCCACTCACCAGGCTGAGCAAGAACACAGTTATGGTCAGTTGCCTATCAAGGGCAAGGATCTGCTAGATCACACATGCACTCAGGACATTGAACCACAGGCATCACTATGACTCTGTCATACTTCTTGTGAGTGTCTGAGATGAACCTTCTGGAAAAATATGCAAACACACATGATAGACCTTTCAGATTGTGTCCCAGGCAGGTATGACCCTAGCACTGAGTGACAGTCTACCTTCTCCAAGGATGATACTGCAATATAAACAGAAGAAGATTGACTTTAACAACTGGCTTAGTCACTGGTGCCATTCTAAGGTGGTCCAATATTTGTTGGCTTGGGAGGACATGATTGACAGACCACACTGCTTTGCCAGGGGTGGTCTACACCTGTCCTACTAGGACTTCAGATATTATCCAAAACATTATCTACCCCATAGTGCCATTTTTAGGCAATGTTAGTCTGATAAACCTTTCAGCATAGTAAGTACTACTCATAATAAACTGAAGGTGTTACTGCTTAGTGCTAGGAGTCCCAAAAAAAAAGCTCCATTCTCGAAAGTGCTCTTCATCATGGTGGGTGCTGACATCTTTGCAGTTTCTGAGACATTGTTTAAAGCCATGCAAGGCATCCTGGCAGTGCAAGGGTATAATGCCTTCCACACATTCAGACTGGCTAGCACACAAGAAGAGACTAGCGATAGAGGTGTATCAGTCTACATTAAAAGTAAACAAGCACAACTCAAGACTGGTTAAACAATAGGACATACATGACCTTCTCCACGTCCAACTAACTTTAGGTAAAGCCCTATACCCTGTGATTGCTAGCTGTAGGGACCTGTCTATGACCCAAGATAACTATAACACATACTTGAATGTACTGTAGTTACTCACCATTCAGCCCAACACCATATTCATGGGTGATTTCAACTATCCCACCAAGAATTAGGATACATACACAGCAATTAACATGCAGGCTCAAAGATTCATGGATCTGGTTAATGCAAATACCTGGAGAAGCTAGTCTGCGCACCTACTAGGAGTGCAGATATCCTGGATCTGATATTTACAAATGTGATGGAATGTTGCACCTTTCTAGTGAGTATTCTCTCTCCTCATATCAGATCATAAAGCAGTCACCCTTGAAATAAATATAAAGCCCAAACTCCCAGATAACATCAGAACCTTTAAGAACTTTTCCAGGGCTAACTACCTCTTATTAAACAATAGCATAGCTAAATTCCAAGCCCCTCCAAACACTTTAGTCTGTGGAGAACTGTTTACGGAAACCCTGTCCAAGCATTTAAATAACTGCATAGAAACAACACTACCAAAATGAAATAAACTTAAGACAAGCTCCTAAAACAAGCCTCCTTGGAGGACCCCAAGTATAAATAGGCTGTACAATAAAGAAAGAAAGAAAGAAACTCCTGTCCCAAAATAGGAAGGGCTATGCTAAACAGACAAAAAAACTCCTTCATCAGTCTCAACAAGCAAATCAGGGGACTAATCAAGTCCACCAAAGCCAGCTTTGAGGCAAAAATAGTATCCCAGACTAAGGATAACCATGAGGTGTTTTTTACTTATGTACACAACCTTAAGGGGAACATCCAACAGTGTTGTGAACTAATAGCAAATGTAACTTCCAATACTAAAGCAGAAGATATAGTAAATTTGTTGGCCAAAAAATTTAGCTCCAACATCACCCCCCCAAACAGCCTCATTTCCCCCCAGGCAATATCTTCTACCATTTCACCCCCAACTATCACTAAAGAATAGGCTGTCACTGCATTTTCCAAAGCTAAAAACACTGCATCAGTGGATCCTGATAATATCCTAGGATACCTCCTGAATAGCTTGAAACACAACCTGTCTGACCCATTAGAATCTCTATTCAACCCCATCCTCCAGACAGGGTTCGTTCCTAGAGAATGGAGGACTGCAGTGGTCAACACAAAGGAGGGCAGTCAACAGACCCATGGAGCTACAGACCCATAAGTTTGACTTGTCTTACATGCAAGGCTATGGAAGAATTATTGTGGACATGATAAACATAGGCATAGGACATCGTCAAACACTGGGCCCATCCTAGTTTGGTTTCGTCAAGGACAAGTCATGCCTACTTAACCTGGTGGACTTCTTTGAGAAAGTCACTAGAGCCATGGATGAGGGCAAAATGGTACACATTGCCTACCTCAACCTGGCAAAGGTATTTGACACAATACCTCAATTGGGTATTACAGACAAATTCATAAATGTAGGCATAAATCCCTATTTCACCAAATGGATACCCAATGGCTCACTGATAGGACACATGAAGTTAGAGTGGTGGAATCTCTCTTCACAAAGAGGCCCACAGGGATAATTACTAGGACCTCTCCTGTTTGGAATACTTTTCTCAGAAGTCAAGGCAAATGTAGAGGGTCTTTGGCTGACCCAAATTTTCTGATGACTGCAAGCTGGGTACAATCATTGAATCTTCCAAAGATGTAGATATCCTTCAGAAGGGTCTGACAGATAAATAACTAGTGGTAGAGCCATAGCCTAAAACTCAGTGCAAAAGAAATGCATAATTATACCCTTTGGTAAGATGACTACCACTGCTAATTAGAACACCGATAACACTCCCCTAAGAGTGGACCCAGTGGTAAGGGACTTGGGAACTCAGGTTGACAGTAACCCTTTTATGTGGCACAACTTATAAGTAAGGTCATGGCATCCAGATCTAAGGAGATCATAGAGCCACTATACCTAACCCTCATTAGACCAATAATCAAGTACAATACACTCTTTGACATGTACCTGACCAGGCATTTGTAACAGCTGGCGTGGCCACAGAGGTTCCTCACTAAAAGAATACAGAGTGCAAATAATGTGTCCTATGAGGGCTGCCTCAAAGCCCCGCACTCGATCTCCTACAGAACCCGATCCAGACTTGATGGATCTGCTACACATTAGCAAAACAAACAGCATTAGAATTACCTGATCTAAGGATGTAAACCTCATCTGAGACATAAATCATGTTGTAGGGACAGATATGTATCTCAGAGATTACCCCTTCACTGAAACAGACTCCCCATTCATGTGACGCAGAGCCGTTCTCTAAGCCTATTCAAATGCAATTTGGATCAATGGATGGAAAATCACAAATTCACCCCTGGCATGTTACCTGTGTCCTTTATGGACAGGTGCAGCTTCTAGATGCCCTAAGGCACAGGTATATACTAAAGCCATTCTAGTCTGTGAGTATTGATAATTGGGAAAATTGGGGTATGAATGACTAGACTTAAAAAGGCTGTAGGGCTGTTTAATCTGGTAACCTCCTATGATACATTGGAAGCTTCCTGGAAAGAACTGACAGACAGATGAGTTGAAAACTAATTATTTCTAGTGGAAAAAAATCTGAATATGGCATGAATAACGCCTGCTTTTAGCATTAGATTGAACTAATATCCTGAGCTAATGTAGGAATCCAGCTGTTTTCTGGTGACATCAGCAAAGGTTCTGGAAGTCAAGCAAAAAAGGCATCGATCCACTTGCAGTAATTTCTTATGGATAAGTAATTATACTGCAATATTAATCCATACAAAGATCATCTGATATGAATGTGCAGCCTGTGTTATGCACAATTATTGATGCACAGGCAGGATAAAAAAAAAGCACGACCTAAAAAAAAAATTTAAGCCAGTTTAATTTTGGTCCATCTGCACCAATATAAAAATAATCAAACCTCGTAGGTAAGATAAGGGGTGGAGTCAGAAAAGTTGTAACTGATGCAGGCAGTAGTAGAAAGTAATGCGGCATACTCTGATAATGGCTATTGATTTGAACATGGTTTCTAATTGTGCTAGAACATTTTCATCTGCTTCCTGACCTAGCAGAAGCATCATTCATATATATGTTCATGTGTGCATGAACAGTATTTAGAATATTACAGTTTGGCTTTCATTGCTCCTTAGAAGTTGGCTGTTCTGCAGAAACCTCCTGGTTGAGAGGGAGATAGGATTCATGAGATATACTGAACCAAGGGAAAAACACTTAGAATGAGCTGTCTCCTACTCATAGGGTAGGTGACCAAAAGATGCCTTGCACAAAAAAAAAAACAAGATGATCAAAACCAGAAAGCCAGTTATGGCTTTTTGTTGGAGGGGGGGGGGGGATTTCCATGTCCCCATGCAGACAGCTGTGCCTCCTACACTTCCCTAGTTAATGTAATCAACTTCATTGTCTTACCACCTTAGGAGAAATGGGAAAATCTCTCTGTTTCCTCTGGCCATCCTGTTTTTTAGCCAATAATGTTAACATCCTGCTAATTATCTCCCTGTTGCTGTTTAAATAAACCTGTTGTAATCATTTAAATTAATACACTCTTGCATAAGCAAAAACATGTATGTTGGAGTTATTCTTAATAACATTTATTAGAGAAAACTTCATGAAAATATAAGATCTTTATACATCTCATCAACATGTACACAGGATCCTTTTCCATGTCTATATTGCTTTTGAAATTATGTACTCTCATATGTTTTTTTATATGGAGCTTTTCTCCCCAGGCCTCCACTGAAAAAGGACTAGTGTCCAGTCAGACTTTCCCGGTAAACAAATATAAAATAAAATAAATTAAATTTAAAAAAAAAAAAATATATATATATATATATATATATATATATATATAGGTTTACTATCAAAATTGCGAATAGCACTACGTCGACTGTCATATAGTCGAACACGGAAGTTCGAAATCGGTAATGTCGAAGACAAAATAATCAATCTAGGAATGGTTTTAACATGGGTCGAGGTAGGGGAGATGTTTGTAGTTCGGAATAATAATATATATTCTTTAAACATGTCTCTCTGTGATTTATCAAAAATCCTGAAAGCACTTCAAAGTTGACAAATAAAAACAGCCACCTTGCAGTAAATAGTTTTCATCCAAAGTTCAGCAATGTTACATTAGATTTGTTTAGTTATAGGGACATAGGTGGAATGGGTATTTTCTTACTCTTGTTTTTATGAAACGAGATGGGCATTTTATGGCCTGAATTCCAAGATATTGTGGCAGCACTACAGTGGTTGTTCTTCTTTCGGCTTTTCCCGGTTAGGGGTTGCCACAGCTGAATTCCGGTCTGCTAATGGTTGGCGGTAGCTTTTTTATGGTGCCGAGGTGCCAACTCGACACCCAACCTTCAATGAAGGCATGCCCATTCACGCATGTCTTTCGAAAGCCACTCGACCGTGGGGAGGACATGCAGACTCCACAGAGAAGGTGCTCCAACCGAGAATCGAATGTGAGAACCTCTTGCTGTGAGGCGACAACGCCACCACTGCGGATCCCCAGTGGTACAATGTTGAAAAACTACCATACCCAGACACACAGAGTGTTGACTAACATGATATACTAAGGATATTCTGCTACTGTAGACATTCAATGGCATATGTGTGACCTCCATCAGCACCCACTTACTGTGGTAAAACATCCCGTCCCCAAACTTACAGTTAATGGCCACTGGCATTCTACTTCAAATTTGTGCACCAAAAACATTCACATTATACTTAGATGGACTGTAGAAGTCACTGATTACTGTTAATATTCAGTGAGAGAAAAGTCATTTTGATAATAGTAACACTGGTGTATTTTATTGGAGACACTTTGATACTATATGTCAGCTTTTAATACCAGGCCCCTCAGTGATAACACACCTTCTATATGACATATATATTCATATTGCTTCACTAATTACTCCTTCAAAATACAGAATAATCTAATTCAATTATTCGCAGACACCTTCTAAGTGTTGATACATAACATCAAAATATGTAAAAAGAGTTTGCTTATTTTACACTAAGTATATGTTGTTATGTGTTTACAGTGAGTCAAACATGAAAACTGATACTATGATATTTCAGTGGAAGGTATGTACCATACATTCTGTATTTAGCAATTTTCTTAAAATAATGAGAACACAGCCTTGGTGCATTCTTGTGTGTACATCCTTGTATGGGATACTTGGGTGTTTAACACTTGTTGCAAGATACAGAAGTAGGTCTCTAGTCATTTGAGTCTAATGTTACTCAGGTTAGAAACATTGCTTACAGCAGTTTCATTATATATATTTGTCAGATAGGTTACAAACATCTTCACAATAAAACGGTTTATAATCGTTAATCACATTTCAACAAAGCTCAGCAAATTGAATCATATAACTCCAAAAGGTGATGAAGTGTACGTTTTTCTACATAGAAGCGAGCTTCCTCACCATTTCCTGGATTCCTAAAACTAATATAACCAATCCAAAGGTTGCATAATCTCAGAGGAAGTGAAACAAGTGTCAGAAGTCACCCAGTTGACTTAACAGGTTTAACCATCTGGGTTTTGCTGAAAAGTGATTCAGAGACATAAATGTGTGATGGATGTATTACTTGCTGTGCCAAGACTTTGTTGGGAACCAGTGCTGATACTGCTGCTGTGGCTGCCACATCAGCCAGTGGCCATAGTACTACAGATGAGCTACTGTTGTCCAAACATTTAACCACAAATGATGACATGGACACAGAGGACACAAGCACTGTTACTTAAGATGCAGTGAACAGCAACACATCAGATATCTGCTGCATGGCTTCAACTGCCAGTCACAGGACAGTGCTTATGTACAGCTACAGCAGGACCCTGCATCCGTCACATTCAGTGATCTGTCACACTTGTTACTGAAGGTGGTTTAGGGAAGGTGATATACTTCCTAGAAATAGTAACCACAAAATTCAAGGGGTATTCTAGTCTATATAGAATAACAAAATGGCAAATCTATGACTGTGCAACAGTGCCACATGTTCCAGATGCTTTTAGAAATGGTATTTTCCAGAAGGAGGGGGGACTATCTGCAGGTTGTATACCAATATGTAACACACTGTTTGTACAAGGGCTCCCTCCATGTAATGCATGTCAGAGAGCACCTGTTCATACATTTAGCTGTAATTTTACTTTAATTAGTGACATATGTGGACATATGACTGTCTTTTCTGACAGAGCTGCAAGAATGTCTTCATCAATTATCACATATGCCTGAGTTTCTGCATTTCCTAACAATAAAACTTTTTTGTCAACTGTGCAGTAGTGCTTTCTGTTGTATTCCCCCGTCACACTTACAACTTTTAAAAGTGACAAACATCATCTCGGTGTTTCTGAATTGCATATAAGCTGCAATTGCCCAGCAAAGGGTTTGTGTTATTCTTGTTTCCATGCTACAAATATAAGCATATTTTTCTAATTACACCTGTTCTGACAATAGCACTCTGATACTGCACCTTGCCCGAAGTGTAAACTGTTTCAAAATGCAGCCATATGGGAATGGAGAATGTATTTGCATTCCTTGGACATCATTATTTTAAGTATCAGGTCATGTAACCACATTTCAGGAATATCAGTTGTAAGTATGGCTTCAATCAAATGTAATTAACTTCAAAAGTCATTTTTTTAAGTACGTAGGCCTTACCGGTTGGAAATATGGAGACCATGTGACCTTCATGCAGCAAATTTCAGTTCTGACCTAGCAAGGTCAAACTGCAACATGGATTTCAGAAATATGACTTAATTGCAACTAATTAAATTTACTGTGATCATTATGGTAAACATTGCAGAAATAAAAATTTCACTATTAGAGATTAATGTTTATACCTCAAAATGAATGAGAGTTTTTTTTTCATTCCAAACACATTTCATTCTCTAAATATATTATGCCTGAGATTGCTCATGTTGGGGTACATGGGAAAACTTCCTTACCCTCAAAGTTTCACAATCCCGAATTAGTCATTTCATAATATGTGACTAAAACAAGTTTAGCTAAAAGTAACTAACTGAAACTTACGTATGCCGAGGGATCTTCATTGCAAAGGACACTACCAGAATGAAAGAAAGGATCAAAAGACATAAAACAGAAGCTCTGAAAGTTACAAAACAGTTACTAATATGGCACTGAAATTGCTGACTTTAAGGAAAAAAAGATATTCAGAAAATTAAACCATTAAGCTTGTGATAAATTCTGCTATAACAAAACCAGCCATGAGTTGTCTGGCTAGGACATGGAAGGATGTGGAAAAAGGTGTTATGTTGTAGGAAAAGAAAGAAACAAAAAAACTAAAACATTGACATAATGCATCTACATTATAAAATTATCGGTAACAAAGGAGTGGTGACCAAGAAGCAACAAGTCTCAGGAGAAATAACTTATATTAGCTATTGATCTGCCAAAGAAACTGAAAGGAAAAAAACAGGGTTTACACCTTTTATGCAGGTTATTCCTGTGAAATTGTTTGGCTTCTCTCCTTTTGGAATTCAATGCAATCTGGAAAGAGCTAAAAAAAAGGATCACAATAATTCCTGAACTTGCTTTCAATTTACTCCTATTCTACTTCTTCAAGAAAAGAGTTAAGCATTTTCAAGGCTTTTTCTCTACCGTCACACAGAATTGTGCCGCATTTGTACTTTTTGAGACTTCTCAGATATTCCACTCACAGTGAGTAATAATTGAAATTAATCTTTTCTGCTAAATTTCCATGCAGCAGGAGAATTCGTGATTGCTGCAACTGTAGCATTTGTGCATAGTAAATTTTACAATTCTTCATTTCTGCAAACTTGTTTTGCACGTTTTAACACCATGTAGTATTTGAATGTTTGTCAAAATATTCATAATACAGCAAAGACATTTTAGGGTATGTATTCAGATTCTTACTTTGTAAAGTGTTTTATATTATTAGGATAGTAGCCATATGCATCCTAGTGATGATCACCAACTGCACCAAGCCAAATTCACTGATGTCGAATGGCGAATTCACCTTCTTCAGTGGTGCTCAAACCCAGACATGTTAATATTAAAGAGTGTACGGGACATAGTTCCACACAAGGGAAATGTGGGAAGCATTGATCCTCATGGAAAATGTGTTTGAAAAACCTCTTTCCATTAGGGGGCTTTGGTGCTTAACTCTGACATATTTCCTTAAAAATAGCAGTACTATACTCCCTAATGAGAGTCTTAATCCAGTCAGCTTCTGGAAAATTGTTGTTTATTTAATTTCCATCACATCAGAGCAGTCCTCTTCAATCACACATTATCTATACTCTTATAATTATACGAACCTCAAATAATACATTGCACTTATGCAAATAATGGTCTGAAAACTGGTAAAACTGATTGTAACAAGTTCATAGGTGTATACTAGGCTAACAACCACTAGGGCCCTTATAAGCCTAGCTGTGCAACCCAAATGTGATCTGCAAATTTGATTTATATAGGGGGTGATTTACTGACTGCCTCTGTCCATCAGAGACATACACGCTAGACTGGGGTAAATTTCCGATTAGCTATCCAATGATCCAAGTTGCACATTAATAGGGTTAGGGAGGAACTCTGATTCAAAGGAATGGGGAGCCTATTCCAGAGAATGGGAATTCTCTGAGAAACATATCTGTTTCTCCAACATGCCCTATTTATGTCACAAGCAAAAATTAGGTATTTTGATTTAATAGTTCTGATGTTTGTTTTGTGGATGTGCAAAAGATTCATCAAAACAGAGTCCAGGAATGTTTGTATGACAGGCAAAGATCACCTCTCAGTACTCTATATAATACAGAGTAAAGAGACAGGGCTTTGAGGCGATCAGCATAGGACATTTTGTTTACTCGATGAATTCTTTTCGCAAGGAATCTTTGTAGATGTTCCAGCTGCTGAATGTGTCTGGTCAGGAATATACCAAATGGGGCATTATACTCTATGATTGGTTTGATAAGGGCAGAGTACAGTGGTACTATGATATCTCTGGACCTAAATGCCATGCCCTAACTTATAAGTTCAGAAGCATAAAAGGATTGTCTTACTTCCTTGGACACATGTTGCTCAAAGACTAGGTTATTGTCTATGTGAGTTCCCAGATCTCTGACTTTTAATCAACAGTTAATTTTAATAATTTTCTCTATTTGGTCAAGGGTGTTTTATGTTCACAAAGCCAGGAATCTCTATGCCTGTAAATTTGAGGCCATGCAGGATTCCTGATCTATAGAGGTGTGTTAGGTTGGATGTTAAGTGTCTCCAGTAGGTCCAAGTACGTATTATGAGTGACATGGAGGGTGACCTATAGCTATCTAGGATATAGTATGGGATTTTGCATATGGTGATCTGCACATGGAGGAACTCCAGCATGTCATCCTGTTTGACTATCCTAGACATATGCTTGTAACTGATGTATATCAAGACACCTCCACCTTTAGTCCTTGTCTGTGCAGCCAAGTAGAACGTAGTACTCAAGACCAAACAGGTAACCAGCAAAAAAAACAAGGCTTTAGACCAAAGTATAATACAACCTTTTCTTTAATGTAGACAATAAAATCCACAGATTCGTCAACGTGATAAAATCCAAAGTAAAACAAGCGCTTTCACCCAGGACCTCCCGGGCTTTGTCAAGATACCAAATAGATGTTATAATTTATCTTTTATACTGTTTGCTTGCCCAGGTTAATTGATGCTCATTAATCTATTAACCAATTAGAAACTCTTCAATGGACAAATCAAAGTTTCACTTTTTTCAAAGCTGTTAAAAAACGTTTAAAAATGCTAAGTCTATTTTAAACTATTTTTAACATATTCTTGTGCTGATGACCACATTTGCAAATAGTAACTGTTTGTCAAGCACAAGTTTACTACATATGATGTTACCTATTTGTCAGGTCTTATGACAACAAATAATATATATAGCTTAGGAACTTTTTAGGAATACCAGGCAACGACATTGCCATAACAAGATACCTAATAAATTGAAACATAAAAAGAACTTTGGATTTTATCACGTTGACGAATCTGTGGATTTTATTGTCTACATTAAAGAAAAGGTTGTATTCTACTTTGGTCTAAAGCCTTGGTTTTTTGCTGGTTACCTGTTTGGTCTTGAGTACTACGTTCTACTTGGCTGTTTAGTTTTGTTTTTTAAGACCATGGCTGAAAGATCGGGTAGTGTTGATTTTTGTGACACACCAAGCATTTTAGCTGAAAACCAGTCACTATCGGACAATGAACCTGTTACCAGAGGGGAATTTAAACAGGTTATGTGTTTGCTCTCGCAACTCAGTGACATGTTAACCAACGAGCGTAACGGAGAAGGAGAAAGAATCCCGGCTAACCAGGAACTACTGAGAGGTGACAAGGGTATTTCCGGATCTTGTAACATTGCACCACTGCTAAGAGTAATGGACACTAACCGCCAGGGCAGGGTGGAAGGAGCACAACAGCCGAACAAGAAGCAAGCAGCCACTGGCAGTCACGTATCATACACGAACAAGGATTTTAACTTCAATAGATGGACAACAAGTAACTTTTGTTTTAAACGAGGTACGGAGAACATTAATTACACAAAAAACAATAATGATGTGGAACATTTACTTAAAGACTTAAATAGCAAACTATATGCATTGAAAATGGCACAAATGGAGATTGATTATCTCAACGAATGTATCAGAGTTAAGAGAGTGCCAAAAGGTTTAAGGTTAAATAGATTTCCCAACACTGCAACACCAGGTTCTGATTTGTTTAATGATATATCTGAACTGTTCAATAAGACAGGGCTTGAAATGTTGGGTTTAATGGTACAAGACTATGAAAGCAAAGCTTCGGTTTTGCTTACGGAAGTTAATACATTTAATAATGCAATAGTCAGCAGCCCTAATTTTGGTAGTGTTAAAAAGACTACGAAGGGTCATTCAAAGAAGTTGATGAGCATTGTTTTAGAATTGTCAATAGAAAAATTAAGAAACTAGAATGAGATCTACATGAATATAATGAAGGGGTTGCATATTGTTTTAGCACCAAGAATAGATGGTCACGTGAAGGAAATAACAGGAATGATTTAAACAATGAACAAGTGTTTGAAAACGATGAAACAGGTTATATTGATGCACCTAGGAGGAGCGAGAGGTTGGCTCAAAAATCGAACCAGCCACAAAATTCATCAGCTCAGGGTTTTTTTCAGGGCCCGGGGAGGCAGGGGAACAGACAATTTATGCCATATGCACGGAGGTGGAGCAAATCCAAGAGATGAGACATGACAAGGATGTTAACACATCCTGTGATAAGAACAATGTAGGTGAAAACAAAGCTTTGACTTGTACTACTAAGAAAAAAGACAATTTTACAATATATAATTACACAGAAATTGTTGTTAATGATAGTTACTTTGATTTACTGACAAAGGGATTACATTTTGTACCAGCTAAACCATTAAATATTACTGAAACTGTATTGGATTTAAAATTATTTACACGTCAGTTAAATCTAAGTATCTATTTCAAAGGGAAGGATTATGTCCCTGGTCTCCTGCACCGCTCTAGTACTTTTAATCCACCCCTGCATCCCTCATTAAGGGTATTTGAGGAAATGGTGGAAGCAGAAATTAGGGATATTCAAAATAATAAATACAGAGTGTACCAAAACAATCTCCCGGAAGAATCTTTTGCACTAATAGACTCCCTGAAAAAGGAGGGTATTAGAGTTATGAAAACCGACAAAGGAGGTGGTGTTGTTCCAATGTATAAACATGATTACGAGGCAAACATTTATGCACTATTACATGACACTGAACAATATAGTGAAGTGTCAGTAAATGAAAGAAATATTGCATATGCAAAAATAAAATACATGTTGGAAGATCACCTCCTCCAAGGAGCAATAAATGAGCAATTATTTAATTATTTGTTAGTCCAGAAGCCACTTACACCAGTATTATTTGGAATACCGAAAGTACATAAAGGTTTACATCCACTACACTTTAGGCCAATTGTAGCTGGAGCCAAAGGTATTACTGAATCGTTAGGGAAATTTGTGGACATAACATTAAAAAACTTTGTTTCAACACTAAAACATTTGTGTAAAGATTCATGGGAATTCCTTAAGAATATTAAAAGGGAATTCTTCACAGAGACACGATATATGATATCAATAGATGTCATAGAATTATTACCAAGTATTCCACACGATACAGGGTTGGAGTGGTTTAATGAGCTATTGGTCACCTCATCTGGTCTTAGCAATAACATCATAGGTCTCTTAGTGGAGTTCATGGAAGTTATTTTGAATAATAACTTCATCTTTTTCAACGGAGAACTATTTAAGCAAAAAAGGGGGGTAGCCATGGGCACCCCATGCGCGTCAGTGTATGCGAGCATAGTGCTATTATTTTGGGAGACAAAATACATATTTAAATCCAAATGGACTAGACACATTTTACACTACCAACGTTATTTGGACGATATATGTATTTTTTGGAAGGGTGACAAAAGCGACATCGAAGAATTCATAAAATACATTGGTAATACCACACAATTTCTTAGATTTACTTGTAATATACAAACTGACCAACTACAATATCTAGATGTAAAACTGGAGAAGAACTATGTACAAAATTGCTTTCAATCTAGTGTTCACAGAAAAGAAAGCTATTCCAACATGTTTCTCCACTTTGATAGTTGCCACCCATTTCCTCAAAAAAGAGGAATAATGAAGGGGCAATTAATAAGGGCTTCTAGAATGTGTAGTCAGGACAATTTGTTTAACAAAGAAACAGCATTTCTTAGAACATTGTTCAATGAGAGGGGATATCCGATGCAACTATTTGATGCCTTAGTTGCTGAAATCATTTCCAAAAGGACAGATTTGTATTTTCCACTTTTAGGAATTAATAGCAAACAAGGGATGACTAATAACAATAAGGACAACGAAAACAGGTACATTAGCAAAGGAAATAGTGGAAATCAGAAAAAAGCTTTTGTACACACATTCAACACGGACAGTTCAATAATAGAAAATATTATATCAAAATATTGTCCAATTGTGGTCTTGAATGATGATATCACAAAAACTATTGACGATAGACCTCAATTCATAAGAAAAAGAAATATGAACCTTAAGGATATGTTAGAACGTGATAGCACATATAGGAAACAAAGAACGCAAGCACTCCAAGGAACATATAAATGCAAATCATGTAAACAATGCTCTTACATAATGAACAGCAAAGGACTATTTTTGAAGCCCAGAAGGTTATATGTTGGAACAACAGGTCATTTTACCTGTAATACTAAAGGGGTAGTGTATCTTGGGTTTTGCCAGACCTGTTTCAGCTTTTATGTTGGCAAAACAGAAAGGAATTTAAACAGAAGAATATACGAACACCTTTACGATGTAAGTAAGAAGAAAGAGACCAATGCATTTTACAAGCACTCTTTAGTTTGCAATTCTATGAGTTTAAAGTTCTTGGTACTCGAACAGGTAAAAACCAACCCCAGGGGTGGGGATTGGGAAGCTTCACTGGAATACAGAGAGCTGCTATGGCAGTTAAAGTTAAATGCATCCAAACCCCCAGGGCTGAATGAAGCAATTTGTTTGAACAGCATTTTAAGGTTGAGAAGGGCAAAATTATGACACAAAATAATAGGTGCATCATTTTAAAAATAGTATAGGCATTTAGACATGGAATTATTATTTTTATTTTTTACTTTTGATTTACTTTTTATGTTTCAATTTATTAGGTATCTTGTTATGGCAATGTCGTTGCCTGGTATTCCTAAAAAGTTCCTAAGCTATATATATTATTTGTTGTCATAAGACCTGACAAATAGGTAACATCATATGTAGTAAACTTGTGCTTGACAAACAGTTACTATTTGCAAATGTGGTCATCAGCACAAGAATATGTTAAAAATAGTTTAAAATAGACTGTTAGCATTTTTAAACGTTTTTTAACAGCTTTGAAAAAAGTGAAACTTTGATTTGTCCATTGAAGAGTTTCTAATTGGTTAATAGATTAATGAGTATCAATTAACCTGGGCAAGCAAACAGTATAAAAGATAAATTATAACATCTATTTGGTATCTTGACAAAGCCCGGGAGGTCCTGGGTGAAAGCGCTTGTTTTACTTTGGATTTTATCACGTTGACGAATCTGTGGATTTTATTGTCTACATTAAAGAAAATGTTGTATTCTACTTTGGCCTTTCCTTGTCTGTGCAGCTACTGGTCTAAAAGTGCAGAAGGCACTGAAACCTTACACTTCTGGGGTATTCTCTACTGCTTTAAACCATGTCTCAATAACTGCATACATGTCTATATTTTCCAGTATGAGTAGCGCTTGGAGGGAGTGTGGTTTTTATTTGGGCTCCTGGTATTGAGCAGTAACACCTTGGGGTTTTTATTTTGCTATCGTGGTATGTTCATCGGTTTGCCTTTGCCTAAAAAAAGGCACTATAGGGGTGGATAAAGTTTTAGCCAGTATTTGAAAGCCTAAATGGAACAGATGTAGATCATCCTTGGTAAAGCAATGTAATCTGTTAACCATGTCTTCCCAAGGTGACAAATATTGGATCCCCCTTAGAATTACAACAGAAAGACAGACAATTGCTAAAATCGACCATGTTTTGCTCATATTGTGGCATCATTCATGGTGATGATAATATACTGCTCAATGCCAGGCTCATACCAGCCTGAGACACACAGTCTGAGAGCTCCATAATGTGTCTTCATGCAGATCAGGAAGGTACGCTTCAGATCATTCATACCGACTTGGACTATGATGGTGTCATACTGGTAACCTGTGGTATAATGACTTGAGTGTATGCGTGATTTGGCAGATCCTGGCTCCAGATAAGCAACTAACCATTATCTTCTTGGTCAGCATGGTTGGAGAGACCTCAGTAATGTCTTACAATGGAGCCCCCCCATGATGAGTCCTGGGAAGTGTATTTGCTTGCCATAGTGTTTGGGGCTCTATTGAGTGAGACTGTATATGTTGTGTTAGGTGTTCTTTTTTCTAAGTATCTTTGGGCTTGCTGAGGCAAAGCTTTGACAATGGATTGTCTAGGCAATATTTGCTGTTTAGGAGGATTAATTTTAAGTGCCTCAGTATACATTAGTCTATGTGTGTACTATGTGCTACATGCTATTTGAGGTGGGTGTTGTGTATGTGGTTTCGACAACTTCATATGCAGTTGTATGTGAGAGTTTATTCTTCAGTGTCATTGTGTAAGTACATCTCTTGCAGCATACTGTGACTGTTTCGTTAAGGATTAAGTGGTTTCTGGCAAACATGAGATAATTACTACATTGTCTCAAGGTGCCCATATTCACCATGCTGGTTACAGAGGTTAGAAAATTGCGTATCCATGCTGTCCAGTCCTTTGATTCATGACCTACAAGGGAGTGTTGTACTGGAGTTTGAAGGCTATTAAGGGTGTTTTATTGGAGCAGATTATGCCAAACAGTACTAAATTCTACTAACTTTAATGTTTACACAATACTATGGGTATGTTTTTATCCAAAACTATAACAGTATCTACTTAATTTATCTGACATATAGGGTCTATATCACTTTGATGAAATGGCAGACGTTCGAACACTTTATGTTCGAACGTCTAACTTCAAAGTGCAAACCATCGAAGGTTTAGAACAGCAATTTTTTTCCTAAGGAAAATATCGCTATTCTAAGAAAACACACACAACACAAGCACACCAAAATAAATAATCCACACATATACACTTCACAAAACCCTACTTCTAACCCTACACTAAACCGTACATACACTACTATCTATCCACTTACCTTAACCCAAACCCTAACCCTAAGGTCCGTATTTATCGCACACTCACCTTACCCGCTCCCTAACCCTAAGGTCCATAACTATCGCACACTCACCTTACCCGCTCCCTAACCCTAAGGTCCGTAACTATCGCACACTCACCTTAACCTGGTCCATTCACACACTTACCTTAACCCGGTCCGTAACCTTTGCACCACAGTGGAGGGAATAGTGAAGCCACAGAAACGGCCCACCAAATTCTTTCCCTGGGAAAGAATTTGGGGTTCCGCTGCTTCGCGATAATCAGTTTTTGAACTTCACAGTTCGAACATATGGTGTTTTAACTGCTGAAGTTTTGACGAACTGATAGGAATCCGACATACAGGGTCTATATTAAATCATCGAATGCTTAAAAAAGCGAACAGTGTTTAATCGACACTATGTAAGTAAAAGCTTACAATATCAAAGTGTCAGAACAGCGATTTTTTTCCCCTTCCAACATAAAAAAAAAAAATTACAAACATTACATTAAGTGGGGGGCTTTGCCCCCCACACCCACACCGCCCTACTTAAATATACCAACTCCGAGACTGCACTACAGTGCTGAAAATGGCAAAGTACTGAAGCGGCCAAGCAAATTCTTTCCCAGGGAAAGAATTCGCTTAACAACCGCTTCGATATTTTCCGTTTTCAGCCTTCGAAAGAATGCGTCTTCGGTTTTCTAATATAGACCCGACATATAGCATACTCTTTGTGTTTTAGTGCAACTTTTATAAATGAAGCTTTTTTCCTGAGGCCTCCACTGTAAATGAGATTTCATGCTCAGAATATCCTGGTAAACAAGTAAAAATACAAATACCAATTATAATGATTCTTCAGACCATTATACAATCATATGTGAATGTAGTTCTGTGTTTTACATTTTTTAATATGCATTGGAACTTTTTACAGGGACATCATCTGTAAATGGACCTACTCTTCTTATTGAAAATAACCTGGTTGACATCAAGCAAATAAATAAAGCTTAGTAACAAATATCTGACATTTAACTCCAATTTTTAAACAAGTAATACTTAAGTTGCCTACTTTCACATCTAACTTCTCTAGTGCACACTGCAGTGTGCATTTTTTTCATCTTACCTTTAAGCATCCCTGTGACTAGCACTTGCTCTAATACCTGCTGAAAAGCACTAGGAAGCCTTAAACTGATACAAGCACTCAACTCTCCTTGTTAATAAAGAGAAATTAATAGTAGGCACTAAACAGCCTATAATTGCAAAGTACCTTGCTAAGGTAAGGGAAAACAGCTCCTGCACTTTACAAAAAAAAAAAGCACCAAACCAGGCATGTCCAAGGGTCAGCTTCCGGCGATTTCTCCTGTCCACCTGGTGAATCTGGGCATACTGGGGCAATGCAGCAATTGCCTCATGTACACAGACAACCCTCTCCTCCTACCACCCAACACTACAACCTGTGAGAGATGCACTTACATAGCCAAAATGGAAACAAAGCTCTCTCCACCCAAGATTGTGCTAGACAGTCAAGAGGAGAAGGTTAACACTCGCACTACACCTCAAGCAACACAGAGCCTTTCTAAACTCACACCACCAACACCCACACATAGCAACACTAAATCCACATGTGTGGAGGCCCTTAACTGTAACCTGCCCAAGAAACAAGGACCTCTGAAGCTGAAACACAAACAAACACCAATCACAACCAAAGTGTCACATAGTTCACAACACCTGTGTGCCACCCAGCAACAGCCCCTAAGGCAAGGCAACGTACCTAACACTTTAGTCATAGGTGACTTATAATTCAGCACACTGATGTCCCACTCACCAGGTTGAACAAGGAGAAAATTACAGTCAGCTGCCTGGATCCGCCACATAACGCATGCACTCAAGTCACTCCACAACAAGTACAAATATGACTCTGTCATTGTCCATGTTGGAGTGAATGACTTGAGACGTATCTCCCTGGACTACCTGAAAAGAGACATGGAAGAGCTCTCGGATCATGTGGCCCAGGCAGGCATGACCCTAGCCCTGAGTAGCATCCTGCTTTCACCCAGAATACTACAATATAAGGACAAAATGATTGACTTCAACAATTGGCTAAGCTTCTGGTGTCATTCAAAGGGGATCCAGTATCTGTCTGCCTGGGATGACATGATCGACAGACCACAATGCTTTGCCAGAGATGGTCTGCACCTGTTGCCCCTGGGATTCAGGTTACTGGCTAAGGCTCTTGTCAACCCTATATTGCCTTTTTTAAGCAAAGTTCAAAGGAAAAAACCACCACCATAACAGGTACAAGCATGCAAAATCTGAAAGTAATGCTACTCAATGCTAGAAGTCTAAACCTCAAAATGCACTCTCTTGAGACACTCCAAAAAATAGAGAACATCGATATCTGTGCAGTAACTGAGACCTGGTTCAAGGCTCCAGAGAGCACCGCTGCAATACCAGGCTACAACTCTTACCACACTTTTCAGCCACCAAACCAGGACCAAAACACTAAAGGTGGAGGAGTGTCAATATTCACCAAGGATATTCATACCACCAGGCTAGTTGCCCAACACAATGCGTCTGAAATACTCCAGGTGCATCTAACACTAGGTAAGACTGCAATCCAAATTGTAGCTTGCTACAGATCCCCTACCATACCCCAAGATTCTCACTACACCTTTCTAAACATACTGGAAAATATTAAGATAGAACCAAACACCCTAATACTGGGTGATTTTAACTACCCTGCCATTAACTGGTGAAACTACTCATGTACCAACACCTTTGCCCAACGGTTCTTCGAATTCATAAATTCCAACGCCCTGGATCAACTAATCCATAGTCCCACCAAGAGCTCCAATAACCTAGACCTGGTCATTACCAACATGGGAAATCGATGCTCCACACCTATGGTTACCCCCTCGTTAGTCAGGTCTGACCATAAGCTAATCACCCTTAACATCCACATCCCACCCCCTCCCCCCAGTAAGGAAACCTCCGTAAAAAACTTCTCCAAAGCCAACTTCATGCTACTCAAGTCAGAAGTGACAAACTTCATGACACCCATGCAGACGGGAACTGAAAGTTCAACTGCTGAATCCTACACTAAGGCACTGTACGAGCACATCCACTCATGCATGGATCGTGCCATCCCAAATAGAACCAAGATGCTCTCATCCAAAAAAAGAAAGCCAATCTGGTGGTCCCCTGCCATAAAAAAACTTTACAACAAAAGGAAGAAACTGTTGCAGGAAAGAGGAAAATCCCAGGATGCAAAAAACTCCCTTACCAGCCTCAGTAAGAAACTGAGATCCCTCATAAAATCCTCCAAAGCTAGTTATGAAAAAAAAATTGCCAAAGATTCTAATGACAACCACAAGGCATTCTATAACTATGTCAAGAATCTAAATGGCAATGCTCAGATCTGCTCTGAGCTAAAAAAGAAAGGCATTAACTATAGTGATCCCAAGGATATTGCCAATATCCTGGCAGATCGATTCAGTGCCAACATCACCCCCTCTCACCCCCTAAATGGCTCATCTCAATATCGGAAGATTGCCAGATTCCGGTAATAACGGCCACACAGGTAAAAAATGCACTCTCCAAAGCTAAGAATACAGCATCCATGGGACCAGATGACATCCCGGGCTGTGTACTACATGAACTACAATATGAACTGGCACCTCACCTAAGTGTCATGTTTAATCATAGCTTCACCTCAGGTTTCGTGCCCACTGAGTGCCGCAGAGCTACAGTTATCCCACTCCACAAAGGGGGGTCCACCTTGGATCCTGGAAACTACCCTCCCATCAGTTTGATGAGCCTTATATGCAAGGCCATGGAGCGTATTATCATGGAACTTATAAACAAAGACATTGGCAACCTTCAAACACTGGACCCCACCCAGTTTGAGTTTGTGAAGGGCCGATCTTGTCTCCTGAACCTGATTGACTTCTTCGAATCAGTCTCTAGAGCCATGGACAAGGGTAAGGTGGTCCACACAGCCTATCTAGACCTCGTCAAGGCCTTTGACACCATCCCCCACTCTGGAATCATAGATAAACTTATTAAGCTGGGCATTAATCCCTACGTCACCTAATGGGTTGCTAACTGGCTTACTGATAGAACCAACACTGTAAAAGTAGCCGACTCCAAATCCAGCTCCAGACAAGTGACAAGTGGAGTACCTTGGGGTTCAGTCCTGGGACCGCTCTTGTTTGGCATTTACTTCTCTGAAGTACAGGCCAACACTAAGGGACTCTGGATAACAAAGTTTGCAGATGACTGCAAACTGGGAGCCATTATTGAATCCCCAAATGATGTGGATACTCTACAAAAGGACTTTACAGAAACAGATGCTTGGTGGGAGAGCCATGGGCTCAAGCTCAATGCCTAGAAATGTATAGTTATCCCCTTTGGGAAAAAACATGTACCCGTGAATTACCATATAGGTAGCAGTACACTAAACACCGAAAGTGTGAAAAGAGACTTGGGGACATAGGTGGACAGTGGTCTCACCTTCGATAACCACATCGCCACAACAGTCAGGAAATCCTTCTATATTGCACACCTCATCACTAAGGGCTTTTCATCCAGAAAAAAGGAGGTCATTGTCCCTCATTAGACCCATTACAGAATACAACGCCCCGTTTGGTATGTACCTCTCAAGACATCTGCAACAACTGGAAAGGCTGCAGAAATACCTCACTAAAAGAATCACAGGCCTAAAGCAGATGCCCTACGCTGACCGCCTTAAAAAAACTCCAGCTATACACTGTCACATGTCGTCTACTCAGAGGCGATCTCTGCTTAACATACAAGACCATGTCAAACCCAGAGCTGTTGGACATGCTACACTTAAAGAAATCCCAATCCCTCAGAGCCACACACTCCAGGGATCTAAACCTTGTCATCACAATAAACAAAACATGCTGGAGGGATAGGTTACTGACCCAGAGACTCCCCAGACTCTGGAATAGATTGCCCATACATGTCAAACAGAGTGCCTCTTTGGCCCTCTTCAAAAGGAACCTTGACGATTGGATGGGAAAAAGGAAATTCACCCCGGGGATCACGTCAGTCACCCTGTAAGACAGGGGTCCAGGGACGTAAATAGTGTGAGAAGAAATAGCCAGGGAATTGTTATGGCTAGGCTTGTATAGGCCCTAGGGCTGATAGCCTAGTACCAACCTGTGAACAATTCGTAAGTGAACACAAACTTTAACATTAATATCACTGGAGTGAGATTCCAAAACAATATCAGGTAAAGACAAATTTTTTTTTTATGAAACATCTTTATTAAACCATCACTTACAACATAAGAAATCATACATTTATATAAATGAAAACAAACCACACCTACACAATCCTAGTTGCAAGCATTTTACATCACAAACCATACTGACACACTTCCAGTTGCAAACATTATGCATCACTTTTAATCTACCCAGTCTTTCTCAGTCAAACATTACATAGCTCATTTAAGACCTGCCGCCTGTTAAACCTCATCTCTCCCCTGTATGTATTGTTCCCACAATCCCCATTTTAGATGCTGGGTGGGCGGACTGGTGTGATGAGGGAGATGATTTTTCTGAGCTATGATACAAAATCAGAATTGCCTAGACATGGTAAGGCCTTGCTGTCTCTAATTATGGTGGCTGCCAAAAGAGCAATTACTAGAAAATGGAAATCAAAATCTAAACCAACTATATTAGAAGTAGTGAATATAGTAACAGAGACAAAACGACTGGAATTGAGGTCTTTAGAAAAGGCAAGGACAATTATTGAGCTGATGACTAGAGATAAGTATTTGAATGTAGTTCAAAAATACTGAGATTGCATTTCACACCTTATGTCAAAGACCATTAAGACATGGAAAAGATAGTGTTACACAAGCCAGTATTTAACGCAGATTTTCTAGATATGAGGCTTTAGACTTTTTTTGTAGAGATAAGCTTTTACAGCAGGTTCTACATCTTTAGTATCCATGAAGAATGAGATTAAATTGGGATGGTGCTTTTGATTATCTTTCGACTTAGTCTTGAGAAATGTCATTTTTTTCTCTTCCATCCATGCTTTCCTCCCCTCCATGTGTGCCCCTGAGAACATTCATCTGCCAGCACCTCAGACATCCAAGCCACTAACTAAACCCAGTTGCCTAATCTGTTCTTGGGGATTTATCCCACCCTAAATATGGCAATTATAGACATATTTTTGAAATATTTTCTTTCATGCTGACTTGTTCAGAAACCATTCCTTTGTTTTTTTCTGTTGTTTCTTTCTTAGTACTGAAAATATTTTTTGTTTTGCCTACTGTCACTGCAGACTCCTAATCCCGGTGATTAGATTGTAACACATTATTCGCCTTCAACAATTAGCACAATAACATGACCCAAGAAGGAATTTGTTCTCTGCTTCTTTTGTAAGGAAAACATCATCCTTGCTAGTTTACTGGTTATCTGATGGGTTTCATACACCTCATTTAGGTACTATCCTTTACCAGTGACTGACCTTGATGCAAGCTTACTGTGGAAGCCTGTCAGTCAATCTGCTGCAAAATAATTTAGACTGTCCATTAAGGAATTACCTTGTTTTGCCAAGTTTTGCAGAGTGTCATTGTTTTTCCATTTTCTTCAGAAAAATCTGTGAAATCTTGTACTTTGTAGGTATGGGAAAAAGCAACAACATTTTAGCATTTTTGACTAAATTACTCATTCATAGAGCTTGCATTTATTCTTGTATTCACCAAGTGTACCCTTTCTAGTTTAGATTTTTAAAATCTGCTTTCATTTTGCTTTTATAATACAAAAGTTTTTTTAAAGAAATCACAGTAGTGACTAAAACTATAATAGCAATTATCAGTATATAACTCACAATTTCAACTAATGATAATTTGTTTTTAGTAATTGTAAATCAGTGGCTTTGTTCATGCTGAACACTTTAGTGCAAACCAAATACTCACTCCAATTCTGCTACCGTATTCTGCAGAGTGAGTTCAAGCAAGATGCATATATTTCCATTTTACAGTTCAAGGTCTAGTTTTTTTTGGGGGGGGGACTGCAAAGTATATTTGTGTAAGAACTTACCGTAACAGTAAACATCCGACTGATCACTATAGCAGTATTATGAACTGATGGGATATCCTGCCAAGGATAGCTGTACATCCAGCCAGCATACCAAAGCCTGAGTGCCCTCCCCTCATAACATATGTTCAAAGTATGACCTTTTCTAAATGAAGTCAGAGGTGCATAAGGGAAGGACGGTTGTGAATTATCTCAAGACTTTCTTGCTGCAGACCAAAGAACTGAAGCTGAAGTAGAGACAACTATAAGCATGTGTACAAGTCAAAGGAGAGGAGGAAAAGATAATCACCTACCTCACCACAAAAAGAAGAAAAGGGCGAATAGAGGCTAGGGTGTAATACTGCAACAGCGGTCAGTCTAACAGCTACAGTTATGGTTAAGTTGTTACACAACTTGCTCTACTTTCCGCCATCTCCAAAATTCTGGATAAATGTGTTCAGAAACAACTTCTCCAGTACTTTCTAAACAATAACATCCTCTACCCAACCCAAAATGGATTCCGTCCTGGGCACAGTACATCTACTGCCCTAATCTCTTTCTTAGATATCATCAATAAAGCCCGTGACTCAGGTCTCACAGTATCTACTCTCTTCCTGGATGTATCAAAAGCATTTGATACTATTTCTCATTCTATCCTCCTGGCCCAACTCTCTTCTATAGGATTATCCTCCCAGTCACTCAGCTGGTTTAAAATGTATCTCTCAAACAGGCAACATGCTGTTAAATAGCATAACTCTATGTCCCACTGCCTTCATAACCCTACCGGCATAACTCAAGGCTCAATATTAGGCCCTCTTCTGTTTAATATATTCATAAACAATCTTCACCAAGCTATCCCAGATACATCCCACGTTCAGTATGCAGATATTTCGACTATAGTCTGCTCTTCTCCCAATCCCACCATACTACAACAAAATATCCAAGCTGCCTTCTTTACTGTGGAATCCTGACTCCATAAAAAACACCTTTCTCTGTATGCCAAAAAAAAAAAAAAACTTGTGTTTACCCCTAAAAGAAATACATCCTTCAACAAAGTAGACTTCAACATATTCTCATCAAACTCCACAAAAATTGAATTAGTAGCCAGTACTAAACTGCTAGGAGTCATAATCGACGAAGACCTAAAATTCGATCTGCATATCCAGTCCAATATAAATAAAATACATACAAAACTAGGACTATTATACAGGCATAACAGAGTCCTCTCCTTACCAACTAAAGAAGCATTAACACTCTCTTATTTATTACCTCCTTAACTTATGGGGCACCTTTATTAATTAATTTGGTCTACTTCAAAACTAAAACTAGAATCCTGTTACAATAAAATTGCCAAATTTGCTACAAATAACCATCACTCTTCCCATCACTGTATCGCATTAAGAAAACTTCAATGGCTTGAATTCTCCCATTACTTGCTATTCCTTCAGCTTACCACCACACATAAACTAATTCATAAACTACAAGACTGTCCAGCGCTCAGTTCCTTGCTTACCACTTACACTCCCCTTAGACCACTACGATCAGAACACCAATACTTTTTCCATATTCATAAACCCAGCCTAGCAGCAGGAAAGCTTCTATACTCCTGGACCATAGCTACTCCCTCTTCTGTCTGCAGCAAACAAAGTCCTTCTGCCTTTAAAACTGCTCTACAAAAGTACCTTTTTTTCTAAGTGGGTATGTAACTGCTCTACTGGCCCTTCTACTCCACAGTATGCAATCACCTGATTTCCCTACTCATCAGAACTATTCCTGCTCCTATACTAGCCCCACTCTCAAATTCCCTCTTCTCTCTCTCTTGCTTCTTGTGTTTCACTTCAGGCTATCTAACCATATTGAAGTGAGAACTTCCTTCAGGCAATCCCTGGAAATAAATTTAACCATCAGCAGATTACATTTTCTATGAAACATTGTATTTCTTCTATACTTATCTGTATCATATTTTGTAATCTCATAAGTGAAACAGAATTGAGATGCTTATATCTGCCTTTAAAACTACTGAATTTTGTTCTGTTGTATGCTGTACATGGGTCTCTATTACATTATCGAAGTCTCAGAACTCCAAACACCAAATGATCGAAGTACTGAAACTTCGAAAATGTAAAAAAAAAAAAAAAAATTAAAAACAAAAAAAAAACATAAGCAACTGCTGTAAGCAGCCCCCTGCACCCCCCGCTACTTAAATATACCAACTCCAAGATCACGCTACAGCATAGGAAAGGGAAACCTTCCCTTTCCTGTGCCTAACTCTGTTAAAATGTGATCTCAGAGTTGGTATATTTAAGTAGCGGGGGTGTGGGGGTGCAGAGAGGTTTGCCCCCCTGCTTACAGCAGTTACTTATGGTTTTTTTTTTTTTTTTTTTACATTTTCGAAGTTTCAGTACTTCGATCATATGGTGTCGAACATATGGTGTTTAAAGTTCTGAAACTTCAATAATGTAATATAGACCCGCTGTACATATGTTACTTTTGGACTTCTGCTGATTTTTATGCTAGTCTGGATTGTTTTGCTTCCCAAATGTTTGTACTTTTGAAACTTGTATTTAATTATTACTGTAATATTGGAGCTTTTCCCCCTAGGCCTCCACTGACAATGGGGTCATACTGGCCCAGTGGACTTTCCCTGTAAACAAACATCAATAAATAAAATTAATAAATAACTATACTATTCTAATAATATTCTATTTTAGTAACCCTTGTGAAACTAAATAACTATAAAACCCTCTGTATCATAGTATTATACATTCCCCCAGGTGACAACATTCCCATTCTAGAGGAAATTCTAGCTTGGTCATCCAAAAATATTCAAAATTAAACAATCATCCTAGGGGATGTAAACATAAACTGGTTAGATATCTCTAACCAAAACCCTCAAGCTAACATTAACTTATTCAACTACACTCAACTTATCTCTGATATAACTAGGCCCAATAACAAAAAGAACCAAGGCTCAATCTTAGATTGGATCCTTGTATCTGTCCCAAATAAGATCTCTGCCTTTGGAACATTACCAAACAGCATCAGTGACCACTTACCAGCCTTCACTATACATAAAACTTCCACAACTGTTCATAACCACCAATTAAAATAAACTAGAGTCATATCCCAGTTCTCTCCAGAAACCCTAAACAAAATATTACAGCATACAAACTGGGTACCATTAAAAAACATTTCCCTTGATGATGCAGTTGAATTACTCAGTTCAACATTTCTCAAAATCTTAGACAGGGTAGCACCACCCCGACTATAGAGTGAAGACTAATCATGCCACTTGGCTCACCAAATCTACAAAGCAAATCATGTCCACTAGAGACAAAGCTTGGAAATCATGGCAAAAATATAAAAACCCAGCTGACCTGGCACTATATAAACAACTACGTAATCAGGCCAAATGGCAGGTAACCAAAAACTAAAAAGAATATTTCCAGAAACTACAGGACCAGCATAGACTAAACCCACAAAAATTCTGGGGAGCAATAAATTCCCTTATAGACTAAACCCACAAAAATTCTGGGGAGCAATAAATTCCCTTATACACCCAGGCTCTAACACCAATTTTATTTATTTATTATTTTATTTTATTTTACATTTGTTAACTGGATTAGTCCAGCTGATGATTAGCTCGTTTTCAGTGGAGACCTGAGGAGAAAAGCTCCACAATCAGTATTAATATTTTACATGAAGTCAGCAAGAAAATTGCACTGGCAGCTAAAACAATTAAAGAAATAACATTTTACAATAAAATTTTACAGAAAACAGTTGGGTATAAATGTTAGAGATCAAACTGCAAAAAGCATTTACAATAAATCATACAGAAAAGCAGTAGAGTACAATGTCAGAATCTGTAAAACAAAAACTTAGGTACGATGTCAATGTAGGGAAAACAGTGTTCATTATTCCTAAGTAGTTATTTATATACAGTACAGGTACAGATGGAGTAGTAAGGTAATGTAGAGGTTAAGCAACGAGACAGAGGGGTAGATGGATATTAAGACAGACAGTGGAAGAGAAAGGAAGGATGAGAGACAAGTTAGGGTTAGGTAGTTTCAGGGAGGATGACTACAATGGCAGGACCATTTATTTATTAGATATTCCCAAGTGGCTAGTTTGAAATGTTTTGTTTGGTTAAGGGACCTAATTTCTAGGGGTAGTTGGTTGCAAGTTGTAGCAGGGTTGTAGTTATAATGTAAACACCCTGATTTGGTTTTGGATTTATAGATCTGTAGGAAGTCTTGGTCTGAGCTACGTAATGTCCTGGTTGTGGAATAGTTATAATTGATTGAAGGCTAGGGCAGAAAGATGGTAGATAGAGGATTGAGTGGATAATTAACAGTTGCTGTAGTAGCAGCAACAAATGAGGGAATGGCAATGATGTGATTTGTAGGTTTGGTTTGCAGCAAATCTGGCAACTTTTATTATACGTAGTTTCAAGTCTGGTTATGAGTGTGGTGTTAAGATTTGTGTATAACTGAGAGCTATAAAGGAGGGTGGGAAGAAGAAATGCATGGGAGAGAGTTATTCTGGCTGAGTTGGCTAAATGTCTTTTGTTTCTGTTAAGGAGTCTGAGTTTCTGGTGAGTCTTTTTGATAGAGGTGGTGACTTGGAGATCAAATTTAAGCTGATCATCTATTATGACTCCTAGCAGTTTAGTTCTAGGGTCAGAGGTAACGACAGTGTTATTGCTAGCTAGGATGGAAAATGTTGTTTTGTGATTGATGAGGTTTTTAGGGAGGAAGAGTAGGAGCTTAGTTTTCTTAGGGTTGAGAATTAATTTGTTGTCACAAAGCCATATCTCTATGGTGTTGAATGATGCTTGGGTAGTAGAGTGGAGGTCAGATGGATTGTCAGCAATGGTGATGACTGTAGAATCATCAGCATATTGTACAAGTGTGGAGTTGGGACAAGAAGTGTAAAGTAGGTTGGTGAAAATATTGAAGAGCAGTGGCCCCAGTATGGATCCTTGGGGGACACCCATTGGGACACTTAGGGGGAGTGAAAGAGGAGAGTGCCATTTAACAGCTTGTTGGTAGAGAGAGAGCTGGAAAACCATTATATGGTGGGAGGAGAGCATCTTAGGTGAGAGAGTTTGTCTAGGAGGAGGGGATGGGAGACAGTGTCAAAGGCTTTGGACAGGTCGAGGAACAGACATGAGACTAGTTTATTGTCACGGCCAGTGATACAGTATTAATGAAGGATATTAGTGCAGTTGTAGTGCTGTGTTTGGGACGAAATCAATGTTGTGTGTGTGTTAGAATGTTCTGTTGGAGAAGGTATTATATTATCTGCTTGTGAATGCATTTCTCAAGAATCTTGGAGAGAGGAGACAGTATAGCAATTGGTCTGAAGTTTGATATATAAGAACAATTACCTCCTTTATGTATAGGTAATGTGTAGAAAGTTTTCCATATTGATGGAATGTATGATTCAGATATAGATCAGTTGATCAGGATGGATACTGGATAGGCTAGGGGTTCAGCAGCTGTATGTAGGAAGTAAGAGGGTAGGTTATCAGCTGATGGGGAGCAGGGTTTGAGTTTAGAGAGTAGAGATTTAATATATTTAGTTGAGACAGATGTAAGAGAGAAAGAGTTAGAAGGAGAAGGAGGTGAAGATGAGAAAGTGGGTTTTTTAGTATTTTTACTAGTGGGAAGGTCATTAATTATGGTAGTTATTGAGCGGACAGGTGATCCACTGTGGCGACCCCTAACCGGGAAAAGCCAAAGGAAGAAGAAGAAGAAGATTGAATTAATAAAATGATTGTTAAATTCAGTGGCAGTTTCTTCAAAAGTTTTAATTGGGCATGGGTTAGGAGGGGAAGGGTTTCCTGGATGCAGTATATGATTGATTGAGTTCCAGAATTTTTTAGGGTCAGATTTTAGGGTAGTGGGAGGGTTTGCATAGAAGTTGATCCTGTCTTTGTTGATAATTTTTTTTATTTGATTTCTAAGTTCTTTGTAAGTCTGTAGGAGAGAAGGGGTCTTTGTTTTGTTCCATAGGCTCTAGTATGTTTGGTCAACCAAGGTGCGGTGTTTGTTTTGATTCTGATAGTACGGAGGGGAGCTAGGGAGTTAAGGATGCTTAGAAAGGTAGCGTTGAAAGAGTGGACAGCCTCATCTAAGGGGAGTGTAGTGAGATGGGACCAGTTAATATTAGAGAGTTTGTCTATGAAAGAGTCTGGACAAAAAGATGTGGGAGGTGATAAACCTGAAAGGTCTGGTGAAATGGGGAGTGTGTCTATTTACTATGATAGGGCAGTGGTCACTAAGGGAATTTGGTAGAGTGTGAGGTTTGTGGTAATTTTGGGGATGAGACAACAAAATCAAGTCCAGGAGAAACTGTGGCAGGTGTGACTTGCTAATATGGGTAGGGGAAGTGATTAGTTGCTCAAATCCATGTAGGTTTATACAAGAGGTAGTTTGGGGAATTTGAATTGTAAGCAGTCTATGTTTACATCCCTTAGAATGATGGTTTCATTAAGGATGGTCTGTGAGAGGTGGTGTAGGATGTTCTCCATTATACTAAGATTATCATCAGGGGGGTGTAGATTGCTACAACACTTGTGGTGGTAAAGTTGTTAAGTTTAATATTGGTAAGTAGGAGTTCAGCTGTAGAAAAAGTGGGTAGAGGGAGGTTTGGGGTAGTTATTGAGAGGTGGCCATGGAAGAGTATGGCTATCCCTCCTCCTCTTTTCTTTTGTCTATCAAGTCGTAGGATGTTATAGCCAGGTGGGGTAATTTCACTATCTTTATTATATGGTTTCAGCTAGGTTTCAGTTAGGGTGACTATGTCAGGGGTATAGTTAGCTAACCAGACATGGAAGTCTTGTAATTTATTTACTACACTCCTGAGGTTGATAGAGCAGAAAGATACTTGCTTTTTTAATGGGGTGAGGTTAGTAGATGTTTGTACAAGAGGATTATTATTTATGGTAGTTTGGGAGGGGCCTGGTATAGGATGGATGTCTCCTAACAAAAATAGTGGTTTGAAGTAGAGTAAGTGTTTAAATGGGGAGACATTCTTTTTCTGCTTTGATGTGGTTGGGAGGGAGATAATTTTATTTTAGGAAGGGGAGTGGCATAGTTTGGGTTAGAAGGACTGGTTTGCAGAGGAGTCTCAAGTTTGGTATTTGGATGTAGAGTACTGTTTGTTGGGTAGAAGTAGGGTGGGGGAAGATGTGTGTGATAAGATGACAAGGTATAAAAAGTAAAGTATAGGTATCAGGAGTAAGGCTTGAGGTTTGAAAGGCATGGTTTGAAGGTAGAGTATGTGTAGAAAGTGGGAAAGTTGAGGTGTATGAAGGTACTATAGGGGAAGAGGTGTGTCAGTAAGGAAGTAGTTGGGAGGGGCAGGGGAGGAGCTGGAAGGGGTGTGGTTCAGGTGGATAAGTATAAAGGAAATGATATGGGGGTGGATGGGAATGGGGGTGGGAAGAGAGCGATGTGATCCCGAGCGTAGCGAGGGCGAATGGAGTGGGGCCCTACTGAGCAGCTGCTGAATGTGAAAATAACTATCAGTCAGTCCTTTGTCAGATTAGCTCAGGATTTCTTAAAGATATTGGAAATTATTCTGTTTAATTGCAGGAAGTTATATAGTATTTTATTGGGGTAGTGAGATCTCAGAGTGTAGTTTGGGGAGCAGGGTCAGTATAGGACGTCAGGGTCTCAATGGTACTGTGCTCACACTGGTGACAAAGTACCTCTACTTCAGTGAGGAAGTAAGGAAAATGAATATAGAAAGGCCTTAAGCTATGCAATCCTTAAGCAATCCTTGCCCATACCCAGATGAACCCCCCCTCTAATATAGCCTCTCTCTTTAACTCGTATTTCATCAACACCATTGCCAAGCTGACCACCACTTTCCCTCCTTCTAACCCTAACTCATCAGACCAACAATCTAATCATTCTAAACCTTCCTCTCCACCAAATTTTCTTTCTCACCTATTCCCACATGCACCATAAAGAAATTCCTTCTAAAACTCAAACTTTGCACTCCTGACAACTTACCTGCTGAATTCCTAAAAATATCTGCAAGCTCCATTGCTTACCCCATTAGTATACTTTTCAATAAATCAATCCAAGAATCCCACATTTATTGGAAAGGCTCACCCAGACTCTGCTACACTTTGCTGTGAGGGAAAGCTTGGTTTGCTTTTTATTTGTTGTATTTTGTATTAGTTTATTGCCTTTTTATATTTTGAGTGCTGTGATTTGTTTTCTTTACCTTGTGTTTTGCTTGTGTTCTGCTTCTAACTGCATATTAAAACTTTAAAAGACCCAACAGCTCTGTCTCTTGTGTCAGGCAGAAATTTTTCCCCATCTCCCCACCCTGTCACTGTCGTGTTCTTAAATACCACTGTCTTTCTAGTTGCCTGCCTCTTATGTTAATTTGACCATATATCTCATTTCCTCTCTGCTTTCACTGGCTTGTGTAAGTAAGCACAAAATTATCATTTTGTGAAATCACTCCCCTTCAACTATTTAAATTTATAGGCCATTCTACTGTATTCCATAGTACCGGAATACAAAAGTGATCACCCCCATTCACTCTATCTTGCTGTTTTAAAAATAGTGACTCTCCTCTAAAATGTAACTTTTTAGACAGGTAAAACTTAAGTTACCTACTTTCACATCTAACTTCTCTAGGGCACACTGCAGTGTTTAGGATAAACCTTTTTTTTTTTCATCTTACCTTTAAGCATCTCTGTGACTAGCACTTGCTCTAATACCTGCTGGAAAGCACTAGGAAGCCTTAAACTGATACAAGCACTCAATTCTCCTTATTAATAAGTTGAAATTAATCATAGGCACTAAAGAGTCTATAATTGCAAAGTACCTTGCAAGGGAAGGGAAAACAGTTCCTGTACATTTAAAAAAAAGCACCAAACCAGGCATGTCCAAGGCTACGCTTCCAGTGATTTCTCCTGTCCACCTGGTGAACCTGCGCATACTGGGGCAATGCAACCATTGCCTCACCTACGCAGACAACCTACAATCTGTGAGAGATGCTCTTACATAGCCAAACTGGAAGCAGAGCTCTCTCCACCCAAGATTGTGCTAGACAGTCAAGAGAAGAAGGTTAACACCCACACTACACCTCAAGCAACACATAGCCCTTCTAAACTCACACCACCAACATCCACACATGGCAACACTAAATCCACATATGTGGATGCCCTTAATTGTAACCTGCCCAAGCAACAAGGACCTCCGAAGCTGAAACGCAAACACCAATCACAACCAAAGTGTCACATAGCTCACAACACCAGTGTGCCACCCAGCAACAGCCCCTAAGGCAAGACAATGTACCTAACACTTTAGTCATAGGTGACTCTATACTCAGGCACACTGATGTCCCACTCACCAGGCTGAACAAGGAGAAAATTACAGTGAGCTGCCTGTCGGGTGCCAGGATCCGCCACATAACGCATGCACTCAAGTCACTCCACAACAAGTACAAATATGACTCTGTCATTGTCCATGTTGGAGTGAATGACTTGAGATGTACCTCCCTGGACTACATGAAAAGAGACATGGAAGAGCTCTTGGATCATGTGGCCCAGACAGGTATGACCCTAGCCCTGAGTAGCATCCTGCATTTGCTCAGAATGATACCACAATATAAGGACAAAATGATTGACTTCAACAATTGGCTAAGCTTCTGGTGTCATTCAAATGAGATCCAGTATCTGTCTGCCTGGGATGGCATGATCGACAGACCACAATGCTTTGCCAGAGATGGTCTGCACCTGTCGACCTTGGGAATGAGGTTACTGGCAAAGGCTCTTGCCACCCCTATAGTGCCTTTTTTAGGCAAAGTTCAAAGGACAAAACCACCACTGTAACAGGTACAAGCATGCAAAATCTGAAGGTAATGCTACTTAATGCTAGAAGTCTAAACCTCAAAATGCACTCTCTCGATGCACTCCTAAAAATGGAGAACATCGATATCTGTGCAGTAACTGAGACCTGGTTCAAGGCTCCAGAGAGCACCCCTGCAATACCAGGCTACAACTCTTACTACACTTTTCGGCCACCAAACCAGGATCGAAACACTAAAGGTGGAGGAGTGTCCATATTCACCAAAGATATTCACACCACCAGGTAAGTTGCCCAACACAATGTGTCTGAAATTCTCCAGGTGCAACTAACACTGGCTAAGACTGCAATCCAAATTGTAGCTTGCTACAGATCCCCCACCATGTCCCAAGATTCTCACTACACCTTTCTAAACATACCGGAAAATATTAATATACAACCAAACACCCTAATACTGGGTGATTTCAACTACCCTGCCATTAACTGGGAAAACTACTCATGTACCAACACCTTTGCCCAATGGTTCTTGGAATTCATAAATTCCAATGCCCTGGATCAACTAATCCATAGTCCCACCAGGGGCTCCAATATCCTAGACCTGGTCATTACCAACATGGGAAATCGATGCTCCACACCTATGGTCACCCCTCGTTGGTCAGATCAGACCATAAGCTAATCACCCTTAACATCCACATCCCACCCCCACCCCCCAGTAAAGAAACCTCCATAAAAAACTTCTCCAAAGCTAACTTCATGCTATTCAAGTCAGAAGTTACAAACTTCATGACACCCATGCAGACGGGAACTGAAAGTTCGACTGCTGACTCCTACACTAAGGCACTGTACGAGCACATCCACTCATGCATGAATCGTGCCATCCCAAATAGAACCAAGATGCTCTCCTCCAAAAAAAGGAAGCCAATCTGGTGGTCCCCTGCCATAAACAAACTTTACAACAAAAGGAAGAAACTGTTGCAGAAAAGAGGAAAATCCCAGGATGCAAAAAACTCCCTTACCAGACTCAGCAAGAAGCTGAGATCCCTCATAAAATCCTCCAAAGCTAGTTACAAAAATAAAATTGCCAGATTCCAAAGACAACCGCAAGGCATTCTATAACTATGTCAAGAATCTAAATGGCAATGCTCAGATCTGCTCTGAGCTACAACAGAATGGCATTAAATATACTGATCCCAAGGATATTGCCAATATCCTGGCAGATCGATTCAGTGCCAACTTCACACCCCTCTCACCCCCTAAATGGCCCAACTCAATACCGGAAGATTACCAAATTCCGGTAATAACGGCCACACAGGTAAAAAACGCAGTCTCCAAAGCTAAAAATACAGCATCCATGGGACCAGATGACATCCCAGGCTGTGTACTACATGAACTACAAAATGAACTGGCACCTCACCTAAGTGTCATGTTTAATCATACCCTCACCTCAGGCTTCATGCCCAATGAGTGGTGCACAGCTACAGTTATCCCACTCCACAAGGGGGATCCACCTTGGATCACAGGAACTACCGCTCCATCAGTCTGACGAGCCTGATCTGCAAGGCCATGGAACGTATTATCATGGAACGTATAAACAGACATTGGCAACCATAAAACACTGGACCCCACCCAGTTTGGGTTCGTGAAGGGCCGATCTTGTCTCCTGAACCTGATTGACTTCTTCGAATCAGTCTCCAGAGCCATGGACCAGGGTAAGGCAGTCCACACAGCCTATCTGGACCTCGCCAAGGCCTTTGACACCATCCTCCACTCTGGAATCATAGATAAACTTACTAAGCTGGGCATTAATCCCTACATCACTCGATGGGTTGCCAACTGGCTTACTGACAGAACCCAGACTGTAAAAGTAGCTGAGTCCAAATCCAGCTCCAGACAAGTGACAAGTGGAGTACCTCAGGGTTCAGTCCTGGGACCTCTCTTGTTTGACATCTACTTCTCTGAAGTACAGGCCAACACTAAGGGACTCTGGCTAACAAAGTTTGCAGAAGACTGCAAACTGGGAGCCATTATTGAATCCCCAAATGATGTCGATACTCTACAAAAGGGCCTTACAGAAACAGATGCTTGGTGCCAGAGCCATGGGCTCAGGCTCAATGCCAAGAAATGTATAGTTATCCCGTTTGGGAAAAAACATGTACCCGTGAATTACCACATAGGTGGCAGTACACTAAACACCGAAAGTGTGATAAGAGTCTTAGGGACACAGGTGGACAGTGGTCTCACCTTCAATAACCACATTGCCACAACAGTCAGGAAATCCTTCTATGTGGCACATCTCATCATTAAGGGCTTTTCATCCAGGAAAAAGGAGGTCATTGTCCCACTGTACTCATCCCTCATTAGACCCATTATTGAATACAACACCCCATTTGGTATGTACCTCTCAAGACATCTGCAACAACTGGAAAGGCTGCAGAAATACCTCATTAAAAGAATCACAGGCCTAAAGCAATTGCCCTATGCTGACCACCTTAAAAAACACCAGCTATACTCTGTCGCTTATCGTCTACTCCAAGGTGATCACTGCTTAACATACAAGGCCATGTCAAACCCAGAGCTATTGGACATGCTACACTTAAAGAAATCCCAATCTCTCAGAGCCACACGCTCCAGGGATCTAAACCTTGTCATCACAATAAACAAAACATGCTGGAGGGATAGATTCCTGAACCAGAGACTCCCCAGACTCTGGAATAGACTGCCCATACATGTCAAGCACAGCACTTCTTTGGACCTCTTCAAAAGGAACCTTGATGATTGAATGGGAGAAAGGAAATTCACCCCAGGGATCACATCAGTCACCCTGCTAGACAGGGGTCCAGGGAAGTAAATAGTGTGGGAAGAAATAGCCAGGGAATTGTTATGGCTAGGCTTATATAGGCCCTAGGGCTGATAGCCTAGTACCAAACTATGAACCTATGAACATACCAAATATCTGGAAGAAAGCATACATTCTTCTTCTGCACAAAGGCGGCAAAAATTCCAACATCTTCAACTTTAGGCCCATCACTATCCTCTCTCCCATTTCAAAAATATTAGAAAAATGTGTTTATACACAACTTCTCAACCATTTAATTCACAACCAGCTTCTCACCCCAACTCAACATGGCTTTAGACCAGGCCATAGCACAAACACAGTTCTCATCTCCTTTATGCATACAGTAAATCGAGCACACGATTCTGGTCTGATCGTCTCTTCACTTTTCCTTGACCTTTCAAAATCTTTTGATACTATCTCACACCCCCTTTTACTCTCTAAACTCAACAATCTAGGTGCCTCAACCCCAACCCTAAACTGGTTCTCAAACTACCTCTCTGGCAGATATCAATCAACTAAATAGCAACAATCCTGTTCCCCCTTCCTCAGCATCTCTACAGGTGTCCCCCAAGGCTGCATATTGGGCCCCCTTTTATTCAATATATTCATCAATAACTTCCACAACTCACTTACACATGGCACTGTCATCCAATATGCAGATGATTCGACAATCATCTGCACTGCTAAAACCCCTTCTGAGCTACAACTAACAACCCAAAATGCCTTCACATCCACTGAATTATGGATGTCAAGCAATCACCTTGCTCTCAACCCAATCAAGACTAAACTGATCCTATTCACTCCCAAAAAAACAACCTCCCTAAATAGGACTGAATTCTCTATCCACTCCCAAAATTATACCACCATTGAAGTAGGCTCTAGTACTAATGCTACCACCATTGAAGTAGGCTCTAGTACTAATGCTACCACCATTGAAGTAGTCTCTAGTACTAATGCTACCACCATTGAAGTAGTCTCTAGTACTAATGCTACCACCATTGAAGTAGTCTCTAGTACTAATGCTACCACCATTGAAGTAGGCTCTAGTACTAATGCTACCACCATTGAAGTAGTCTCTAGTACTAATGCTACCACCATTGAAGTAGGCTCTAGTACTAATGCTACCACCATTGAAGTAGTCTCTAGTACTAATGCTACCACCATTGAAGTAGTCTCTAGTACTAATGCTACCACCATTGAAGTAGTCTCTAGTACTAATGCTACCACCATTGAAGTAGTCTCTAGTACTAATGCTACCACCATTGAAGTAGTCTCTAGTACTAATGCTACCACCATTGAAGTAGTCTCTAGTACTAATGCTACCACCATTGAAGTAGTCTCTAGTACTAATGCTACCACCATTGAAGTAGTCTCTAGTACTAATGCTACCACCATTGAAGTAGTCTCTAGTACTAAACTGTTAGGAGTCATTATTGACGAAACCCTAACATTTGATCTCCATATACTCAATAACATCAAAAAAACACATCAGAAACTGGGCACCCTTTATAGGCATAGCTATTACCTCAACAAAACCGCTAAAAAGACTCTAGCCTCAGCCTTTCTACTTCCATCCATGATATATGGTGCCCCTATCCTCACAAATATCCACTCATCTCTTAAAACAAAGCTTGACTCATGTTACAATAAGGTTGCCAGATTTGCAACAAATGATAGATCCTCTACACACCGCTGTTCCTCACTTCAACAACTAAACTGGCTAGAGCTACCACTCTATCTCAACTACCTGCACTTAACCACTGCACATAAAATGATATATAAACCCACAGCATGTCCATCTCTCTCCTCCATACTATCATTGTACCAAACAAATAGACCTCTTAGATCAGAAAATAAAACACTGCTTAAGGTAGACAAACTCCACCTCCCAGCCGGTGAAATGCTCTATTCCTTCACTGTTTCCAAACTTTGGAATACCCTCCCAACCACAATAACCGCCATCATGTACCCTGCACTCTTTAAAAAATCTCTTAAAACAACACCGCTCCTCTTGCTGATTATGCCCATGCCAAAAATAACCCTCTCTAATCACACCTACCACTTTCTTCCCCTATTGTACCACTCCCACTCTACCCCTCCTCTTTCCTCTCAACCAGTCAATACGTATGTACTCTGATATGTTATAAATATCATGGTTAAATCAATGCCTAAGATTGTTACTGCACTATCTATGTATCTGCAACTATATGTCTGTGTTTTTTATGTATTGCCTTCTAGCTATCTATGTAACTGTATCTCTATGTTTTATTGTAATTTGCAACATGTTTAATTTAATGTGGAGCTTTTCTCCCCGGCCCTCCACTGAAAATGGGCTCACCTAGGCCCAGTGGACCTTCCCAGTAAACAAATGCAATAAATTAATAAAGTAAAATAAATATTCCATCCTTGGAAACCACTGTTTCATTATTACTAAAAGATGGAGTTCCCAAAGCTGTCTAAGAAGAAAAGGAGGAGGTAGGCTGAGCTGAGTTATGATCCAAAAGACCTTGAAGGAATAACCTTGTAAACCTTGCGTTAGTCCTAGACAATATTACAAGTCTAATGTTTAGTGAATGTGTGAGTAAATGACCAAGCTGCGGCTTTATGGCCAGATCTAGAATCTATACCTTTAAAGGATGTCCCAGATGAAGCTGAAATGCTAGTGGAATGTGGTTTACCTGGAGCTTGTAGATGTTTGCAATGGAAAGTATAACAGATGGAAATAGCCTTAGAAATTGAGTTAGAAACAGTTTGCTTAGAAAAAGGAGTTCCCAAGATTTTGTTCTGGAAAGCTACAAAAGTCTGGTCAGAGTTTCTAATAGATGTTGTTTTATCTAAATAAAATCTATGCTGTCTATGTATTTCTAAGGAATACAAGATTCTGTCTCCTTTATTCTCTACTTCTCCTTTTATCTATCACTTGATGGATATCCAGTTGACTCACAGAACACAAGAAGTTAGGCTAGGGGAATCCATATCCACAAAGAGGCAGTCACTAGCATTGTCCCACAGGGGATGGGTGCGGGTCCTCTCCTTTTTGGCATCTACTTCTCTGAAATAAAAGCAAAGATTAAGTGCCTCTGGCTGACCAAGTTTGACTAGGCAGTCACTGAATCCCCTAAAGATACACATACCCTTTAAGAAGTCCTGAAACAGACAAATAACTGGTGTCAGAGCCATGGAATAACTCTCAATGTGAAAAAATGCAAAATAGTGCCCTTTGGAAAAAAAGCCGTCCCTAGTAATTACCACATTGGTAATGCAATGAGTTATGAGTAGCCTGATGCATAACCATCATGTATTTACTGTAGTGAGAAAATCACTCTACAATCCACAACTTATAAGTAAGGGCATGACATCCAGGTCAAGGTCATTATTCAGGTGTAATCATATCTCATCAGACCAATCATAAGAGTATACCACACCCTTCAATATGTACCTGACCAGGTACTTGCACCAACCTCTGAGACCACAGAAGTTCCTCACATAAAGAGTAAAGGGAGTAAACAACAAGCCCCATGCAAGCCATCTCAAGGCCCTATCACTGTACTCAATCTCCTATGTATCATTGTGCAGCAGTCTATAACTAGCCTACAAGACATCCTCTGATTCCCACACTGATGGATCAGTTGCACATCTGCAAAACAAATATCATAAATACTCAATCTAAGGACATAAACCTCATCTGTAACATAAACAGGACATATTGGAGGGACAGGTATGTCTAACAAAGATTACCCTTTCTCTGGAACAGGCTTCCCATCTATGTGAAGTAAAGCTAATCCCTAACCCTATTCAAGTGTAACTTGGAACAATGGCTGGGAGATCACAAATTTACCCCAGGTTTGGCACCTATGTACCTGATGATCAGGGGCAACTTGTGAACATGATGTATACAAGCCTATATGATAACTGTAAAAGTCCTTGGGGTACTGACACATCAGCAAAATTTTGGTAAATTTGTGGTAAGCCTGGCTAGGCTTACAATGGCACTTATGTTGATAATCTAGTAACTACCTATAAGGAGAAGGAAAGAAAGGTGTGTATGTTGATGACCTGATTCATGGATCTCATTAAAAACCTATAGCATAAAGAAAGGATCGGTTCTACGAGTAACCTTATCCTTATGGAAAATGAGAAAGTTTGAAGTGGCTGTCAATGCTTGCAGCTCTGACATCCTTTTAGCAGAAGTCAAAGCTGCCAGCAAAACAGCCTTCTAAGTACAAAGTTTGAGATATGATGCTAGGGTAAATTTTCCCAGGGCATATTTCAGATCCTGAGAAGATGGAATGGCTCGCCTTGGAGGTCTGATACGTAGGACGCCTTTCAAAAATTGTTTGACCTCAAAACAAGTATAAAAAGATGGATCCAGAGGCAAGTAGACAGAGATGGCTGACAGATGTGCTTCAGTAGAAAAGAACGCCAGTCCAGCACTGAGCTACTCACACAAGTAAGCAAGAATATTAGAAATATCCACTTGATAAAGGATCGGATTCTTTTTGCAGAACCATGAGGAAAATCATTTCCATTTAGAAACAAGAGTTACTTGTAGTTTATTTTCTAGCCACCTGTGGAACCTTAAACATATCTTCAGGTAAAGTAGTGCCTAAAAAGAATTAAAATTCTGTCACCCAAAGTCAGATTGTGGTGCCTAAAAGGAATTAAAATTCTGTCACCCACAGTCAGACTCAAGGCCTGTGGATAAGGATGAATTATGGAGCAAGGCAATCCTGAGAGATAACTTGTGATTGCATCTGTCCAAGAGAAGGGGGAGCCAATGTTGTCTGGCCCAGAAAGGTGTCACAAACAAGATTTTGGCTCATCCATCTTAATTTTAGGAAGGATGTTTGGGTATTATATGACATGGAGAGTAAGCATAGGGGAATTTCCTCTTCCAAGAGAAAGACATGGTGTCCATTCTCCAAACCTGAGGTCATGGCACCCTTGAATGGAACAAACCAAACTGTTGTGCATGGAAGCTAAATGGCCTATCTAAGGAGTGCCCTCTGGTGGACAATGTCTAGAAAGCCATTTCGGTTTAAAATTTACTCATGTTGGTCTGTTTAGATCTGTTCAGAATATCTGCCACATTGTTCTTTTCTGATGGGAAGTACACAGCTTGAAGAAAGATTTTGTGTTGAATCAGTGTCCCAAATAATCAAGACTAGCTTGCAGAGGCAGTAAGACTTGGTGCCTCCTTGTTTATGTACTTCATAACTGTAGTGTTGTCTATATAGATCCAAAGAAGACCTGGATTCTACAGATAACAGAGACACTGAAGGACTAAGATGAGTGCCTTTATTGTCTTTATGTTTATGTGGTCCTTTCTCTCTTTCAGTGACCAAACCCCCAGGATTTTAATGCTCTTGGAGACCACAGCCATGCCACATCTAATGCATCTATGAACAGTTTTTGGTAAGGGGAGGGAACCGAAAAGGGCACTTTTGGGGTGAGTGAAATTTGGTTGATTCACCAAAGAAATTCCTTTTTGATGAAGGGCAAGAGAGGAATTAAGAAGGTTAATGGTTAGCAATACAGAGTTCAAAATGACGTGAGGTAGCACTGTGTCTTCTTCATATGGAGCCTTGTATAAGGTATCATGGGTATCACTGATGCCATTTATCTAAGGGTTTTCAAAATCTCTCTCGCTGAGGTTAAATTCAAGAGAAGGGGGTTTTGAAAATAACCTGAGAGAAAGAGAACCTTGTCTGCAGGAGGGAAAGTTGTTATTGACAGAGTACAGATTCTGCATCCTAGGAAATCCTATCTTGGGATGGAGTTAGGGAAGACTTATTGAGGTTTAGAATGAACTCCATATTGCTCAGAAGATTCAAAACAAAATACAAATCTGTTTGAAGAATCCCTTTGGGAAACCAGAAACATTCTTGAGTAAAATCTTTTTTTCTAGATGAGGGGCACAAACTCGACTATCCCCTGAGTGAAGAGGTCTTGAAGAAGAGGGAAAATAAGATGAATCTGGCTTGGAGGAGCCTGGAGAAATCCTGAGAGGTGAGGCAGAGGAATCCAAGACATTTTGTAACCCTTCTGGATGATGGACAGAACCCAAATGTCTGATGTTATGGATTGTCAGGTTGTAACAGACAAAGAGTTTTGAGACGAAGAAACCTAAGAATGATGATGATGATGAGGAGGTGGAGGAACCTAGGAATGATGATGAGGAGGTGGAGGAACCTAGGAATGATGATGATGAGGAGGAGGTGGAGGAACCTAGGAATGATGATGATGAGGAGGAGGTGGAGGAACCTAGGAATGATGATGATGAGGAGGAGGAGGTGAAGGAACCTAGGAATGATGATGATGATGATGAGGAGGAGGAGGTAGAGACTGATGGTCATAAGGATGCTGGTTCATCAGGAAAGGAAGGGTTAGAACCCTTGGAATATTGTCAGGACTTATCCTCATATCTCCTGATATTGGATTTCTTACCTTTTTGAGAAGGTTTCTATTCCTTACAAACAAAGGGGCCAGCCTTTGTAAGGTAGTTTCCCAAATAATTTGGAACAGGGGAAAGAAAGATTTGCTTAAAACCTTGCATGACCTTATCTTTTTTCTGCAAGAGTTTGAAATATTCTGCAACCATAGATGCCAAGATGTTGCTTATCTAGAGGGGAGTCTATAAGCTTAGCTTTGACACCCTCAGGTAAAGGCCTAAGTCCAAGCCATGAAACTCTAGGAAGAAAAGATGCAATAGCAGCTGTTCTAGAAGAGGCATCGGCAGCATCATAGCTGCATGTACTAGATTGCCTAGCAACTTGAAAAGGAGAGTTAAGAAGAGATGATGCAGAAGATTTAGTACCAGAGTCCTCTAAATTTGAGAGGATTCTGTCCAAGCTATCCAAAATAGACAGAAAGCATCAGATCACATGGGTTTGTTAAATGATAGCCCTAAAAGATAGGGTTGCAAAAGGATATACTTTTTTGCCAGAGCTATGAATAGCTCTACTGTCTTTATCAGAGGACAAAGCATTAGAGGAATGAATTAGTTTAGTAGGGTTTTCAGCGGAATGGGAAATAGCTGGATCTGAGGTAGGGTTCTTATATAAGAACTTATCACAGTCTGGCACCTTGAGGAACCAATCTGGTTTCTTTCTGACAGGTGGCTGAGACTGTGAATTGAGAAACAGTGGAGAAAGTATGTAATAAACCCTTCACAATAGGGGGAAATGACAAAGGGTTTAGGCACTCTCACTGCCAAAAGAGCATAGTGTATTTTCTGGAATTCATAAGCCATCAAACTGCAACTCCTACTCTCAGCAATCACTAAAGCACACATCAAAAGTAACATCTACCACCACATGTAAAACTACACCCAATGATCCCACAACAACTAAGCCCATAAGGCAAGTATGCATTACCTAGTACTCTTGTCATAGGGGATTCTATTGTACGACACACTGATACTTGTCTCACAAGGTTGGACAAGAAGATGATGGTTAGTTGCCTATCTGGAGCTAAGATCTGCAATATCACGCATACACTTAAGCCACTACACCACTGGTACCAATATGATTCTATTAGACTCCGTGTGGGTGTAAATTACCTGAGGCATGCCTCACCGGACTATATGAAAAAAGACATTGTAGGTCTCCCTGAATAAGTGTCACAGACAAGTTCGTGCATCGCATTGAGCAGCATTCTATCTTCACCAAGGATGATATAGTATGAACAGAAAATGACTGATTTTAATAATTAAATTAGTTTCTGGTGTTACTTCATTTGAATCCAATATCTATAAGCATGGGGGTATATGGTTAACAGACCACTTTGCTTTTCCAAGGATGGTCTGCACCTCTCTCCCCTGGGCTTCTGGATATTGGCTAAAACTTTATCCATCCCCTTACAGCCGTTTTAAGGCAATGTCAAAATGTCAAAACTACCAACATAGAAAAAAAGCTCAAAGCAACCTTAAGGTGTTACTGCTCAGTGCTAGGAACCTAAACACTAAACCCCACCCCCTCCAAGCTCTCCTCACTCTGGAGGAAATAGACATCTGTGCTGTTACTGATACTTGATTTAAAGTCACAGAAAGTACTCCGGCAATGGAAGGCTACAGTGCCTTCCACACATTTAGACCAACAGCATCACAGATGGGCTAAAGTTGGAGCTGTCTCAGTCTACATTAGTGGCAAATACAACTCTAGGTTGGTTAAATAGTATGATGCCCTGGAGTTCATCCACATCCAAGTCTCAATAGACAAGGTTCCTTACCATGTACTGGCCAGGTACAGGTCATCCTCTATGACCCATGAACCTCACAAGTCTTACCTAGACCTACTAGAGATGCTCACCATCTAACCAAATACCCTAATCATGGGAGACTTTACCCGTCTATAGATTGGGAAATGTACACTGACTTTAACTCAGACAAAACATTTCCTGGACTTTATAACCATAAATACTCTGGACCAGATAGTAAGCTCTCTAGTCAGAGGATCAAACATATTGGACTTAGTACTCACCAACACGGGACAGCATTGTACCCCCTCCCTGTGTTGTAGTCAGACCACACAGCTGTCTCCCTCAAAATAAAAATCAACGTGGAAAATCCAATTAACCCCATAACAGTCAGGAACAATGCTAAAGCAAACTACATCCTATTAAGTGATGGTATGTCAAAATTCATGGCTCCCCAAACCTCAAGAACACAGCTACCTATGCAGAATTATTCACAGAAACACTGTAACAAACATGCAAATTGCTGCATTAAGACTGCCGTACCTACCAGGAGGAGAGATTTAGCACCAGAAAGAAACAACATTGGTGGAATCATTACCTTAACAGGGTATATAACAAAATTTAAAAATGTCATGGCCAAAATCGGAAACAGCAACTCTCACACAGACAAGAGCTCTCTGAATCAACTAAGAAACCAAGAGGTCTAATAAAGACCAACAAGGCCAATTACATGGTCAGGGTAGGCTCTCAGGCTGATGACAATCACAAACTCATCTATAGTTTTGCAAGGAATATTAAAGGTAAAACTCAGCAGTGTGCAGAAGTGGTGGTAAATAGCACAATCTTCACTGACCAGAGAGACATAGCAAATCTACTGGCTGATAAATTTAGCTCTAACTTCATCCCCCACTCCCCCTCACTACTTACTGTGTATTCCTTTCTAGCATATCCCTGAACCCACCTCTACTACACTCTTGCTATCCATAGCCACCCCCCTATTGAACAGATTTCCACAGCCTTGTACTCTACACCCTCTGCAGATCGAACTCAATGTAATTATCTATCATACTTTTTTTCTCTTCTATGAAGTTGATTGTATATATACTGTACTTAGGCTCACCTAAATATCTGGTAACAGTTTTCTTCTAAATAACATGTTAAAACTTTTTATTAACTTTGGTTAATCCTTGCTAATTTTTGATAAACATTGTTAAACTTTCTTAACTAATTTTCACCAATTACTATGTAACCTTGTGGAGTTTTTCTCCCCAGGACTCCACTAAAAAAGGACACCTGGTGTCCATCTGGACAATCCTGGTAAACAAATGTTAATAAATAAATAAATAAAATACCCCCCCAAACTATCAACAGGAAGCAGGTCCTGGAAGTGCTCACTGAGGCCAAAAACACTGCTTCAGTGGGCCCTGACAGTGTCTCTGATTACCTACTAAATAGCCTAAAACATGAGCTAGCAGTACCATATGAGGCACTCTTCAACTACAGCCTCAAAACAGGTTAAGTACCAGGTGAATGGAAGGCTGCAATGGCCATCCCACTTTATAAGGGTTGACCATCAACTGACCCCAGGAACTACATTCCCATCAGTCTGACAAGTTTAATACGCAAAGCCATGGAATTAATTATCATGGAAATTATCAAGGACATTGGCAACCTACAGGCACTGGACCCATCCCAGTTTGGCTTTGTTAAGGGAAGGTCTTGCCTACTTAACTTTGTAGATTTAAGAGGGTCACCATAGTTATGGATAAGGGGTTAAATGGTGCATACCTTCTACCTTGATATGGCCAAGGACTTCAATACAATACCTTACTCAGGTACTGATGACAAACTCTCAGAACTTGGCATAAATCCCAGCATAACTCGCTGGATTGCCAGCTGGATCACAGATAGGAACCAAGAAATCAGTATCTGTGAGACCACCTGCACCAAGAGACCAGTCACCAGTGAAGTACCCCAGGGCTCTGTGTTAGGCCCGCTCCCGTTTGGTATCTACTACTCAGAGGGCAAGGCTAATGTCAAAGGCATGTGGCTCACAAAGTTTGCAGATGGCTGTAAATTGGGAGCTATCATACATTTTCCCCACAACACCATCATTCTACAAGAGGGTCTAACACAAGCAAATGACTGGTGTGAAAGCCATGGTTTAAAACTCAATGCAAAGAAATGCATTATTGTACACTTTGGGAAAGTGTCCACCCAATCTAATTACTTCATCTATAAAACACTCCCAAGAGTTGACCAGATAGTTAGGGATTGGAGAACATATGTATACAGTAATCTGGCATTTGACCAACCAAGATAGTAAGAAAATGATTCTGTCACCCAACTCATAAGCAAGGGTATGGCATCTACTTTCAAGGAAGTAATAGTACCACTCTACTCAGCCCTTAACAGACCCATCATTGAGTACAATGCCCACTTTAGCATGAACCTAGCCAAGCACTTGCAACAGTTGGAATGCCCTCAAAGGTTCCAAACTGGGAGAATCCAGGGGTACACTGTGCTACACAGATCACCTTAAAGTCCTATTTCTGTACTCAGTCTCCTACAGGTTACTGAAAGATGATCTATTCCTAGCATATAATGTGTCCTTGGATCCATTTCTGATGTATCTTTTGCACATCTGCAATACAAAATCCCAGAAACACTAGACTCAATGATCTGAACTTTGTCTGTGACACAAATAGAACCTGCTGGAGGGACCTAAATGCCTCCCTACACTATGAAATAAGTTCTTCAGCTACATGAAGTAGGGTTCATCCCTGACTCTGTTTCAAGAGAAAGCTTGATCATTAGATGTGTAATTGCAAATTCACTGCCAGCTTGGCCCCCATGTCTCTGATGAACAGAGGTTGGCAATAAGTAAATTAATCCCCAAATAACATAACCCCCCTCCACAAACAAACACGCGCACACACACAAAACCCTTGGGTACCTCTTTACTAACATACCCACCATATAAGCGTCCAAGGATTTAGGTTTGTAAAAAAATATGGTAGGTGTTAGCCTACTGTGAACCTATGAATGATGGTCCCTGTGAGGACTCTCCCTCCTGCAATTACACTTGCTTTCTTCGATGACATGTACAAAACTTTTAAGGACAAAGGTAGAAAAGGGTTCCTAATGGGGATATTTACCTTGCCCAATGGCTGAGGAAAAGACAGGAATCATTACACTAACAGACAGAAGTTAAAGAGATAGTTCAGTACTCCGGCTGGTGCAAGGAAGTGTTGAGGTAATGAGTGCCTGTACATCCCTTGTGTACCTTTGCTTACTTCAGGATGAGATCATTTGTCAGTTACATGTCATGATAGGAGGGTGTCCAGGCTTTGCTATGCTGGCCAGCTGTATTGCTACCCTTGGCAGGATATTTCATCAGTTATTAATACTGCAGCAGTGATCAAGGAAGACCATAGCTCTGTGCATTATAACCATTTCTACATATGGCTACAGTCTGACCCATCCCTTTCTTGATATGTAAATATACATTTTTCTACAGTTGCTGCCAGTCAACAATCAAGTAATAAAACTACCAACTGTTAAAATATGTACACTGTTGTTACACTTGAATCTGTTAAAATAACAAAATATGTGTAAACCAATATATATATTATCAAACTTGTAAGAAAACAAAGTAAATAGGATTAATGTACAACTTTTATTTTGTCATGAATCCAGAATCCAGTCAGTATGTATAGATGCCACATAATTTGAGTCAAAACAAATGTATACTTTTCTAGATTAAATCATGGATAAATCTAGAAATTCTGTATGTTTTACTAGGATTCACTCTGAGCAACTGGTTGTATGGCATATGTGCAGAAATAAAATTAAGTAAGTTAGATTTTACAAGGGGTAAATACAGAAATGAGGATAAGAGCAAGTTGGTGGTTTGGGCAAAGGGAAGTAGAGAAAGAATGTGTGGTGTGTGCAGGAGTGGCTGGAGGTTTGAATTAGTGTAAAAGCTAGGGGAAAGGGTTAGATTTAGTGGCATGTGTTTGGAAGCCAGCATTTGAGTGTGTGCAAGCAAATAATTTTGGTTTGTGTTGGGTAAGAGGACAGATTTAGCAGCATGCACATGTTATGGTGTGTGCCTGTCTTGTGTAGGGGAACTCTTAGGGAAAGTGTTTTTGGTAAGACAATGAGCAGAGCTAGAGTTAGGGTTAGGGTTAGTGTCAGCACACAATTGAGGATAGATAGGGTGGGGCTACACAAACCCTGCACATTACTTTACCCAAACCCCTTCCTCTAACAGTACCATGATTCAAATTGTGTCTTTAGGTACTGTTAGTCTTGTTTTTATGACACAATACAACAACCAATTCCAATTTTATATTATTGGGTAATGCAGATTTATCAAAGATTCCAGGTGGAGGTCCCTGTTTCACTTAGAAAAGGAGTCAGAATGTAAAATCCCTATTAGAAGGTCAACAAACAAAACCATAGAGCACAAAGAACTCTCTGGCACCTATAGGTGTGGAAAATGCAAGCAATGTCGATTCATATCAAACAGTTCGAACATATACATTAAGGCACTGGATCTTCATTTGTGGGCTAGAGACAGGTACAACTGTAATTCACAGGGGCTGGTCTACCTGGTCACCTGGGATTCCTGCTCTGGATTTTATGTAGGCAAAACTGAGAAAGCTAGTTAGAAGAGTGTATGAACACAGTTTGGCCATTAAGAAAAAGGACAGTAGCAATGCTTTGGCTAAGCATTCCCTCACTTGTCAGTTCTTTGTACTGGATTCAGTGAACATGGACAAATTTGTTGGGAACTATAAGGTCTTACTAGAATGCCATGAGTCCAGTTGGCAAATATGATTAAGGGTAGCTAAACCTCCTGGGCTTAATGATTCTAGTAATATAATATGCTTTCTATTAGCACAAAAGCTGTGAAATGATTTTGTGGTGTTCAAAACTGTTTTTCTAACTAAACAATTTATAGAGCATTGAGTGGTATAATTTTGATACATTGCTTCATAGAATTTCACTGCATTAGTACATTGTTTCATTAAGTATGGTTTTAGAGACACTGTTTCTATAAATTTACAAGCTGTTCACAAAATTGTTTGATTGGTTCAAGTGGGTCATGTGATGTCATGACTCCATTTTTAAATGTTAGGTCTGATTATGTATTTTTATCTCCAAAGTTCAAGGGTATACTAAATGAATGATACTGCTTTGTTAATCTACACCAGTGTAAGAGGCTGTTTCTTTTACTTGCTTCAGTGAAATTGTTTTGGGGTTTTATTTATTTATTCTACACCACTTTAGTTGTCTTTTTTTTTTTTTTTTTTTTTTAATGATTTCAAAAGGATAACATTTATTATCTTTTTGTGATCAGTGCATGTTCCTCTCCCCGTGCTTTTACAGCTGTTCACTTTTATTTATTTTTTGTTAACTTTTGGAGATGCTGTAACATTTTTGATATAATGCTCAATCATGTCATTTAATTTACATGAAATCAATTGCAGTTAAATCTAATGTTCCCAGATAAGTCACATTACAGTGGTTATTAAAAAAACAAAAAATGCCCAACAATTCTTTCCCTGGTGTGAAGGTGAACGTCTCTAATCTGTATGTATACCAACTCCAATAAAACCGACCTTTTCCCTCATCTGCAAGTCTCACACAGCACACTTATTATTTAGCCAGTTCTAGCATTCTGAAACATCAAATACAGGAATCCAGCAACTTTTTGTAGAGAAATAATGAGGCTCATTAATATAATTAATGACAAATAGTAGTTTTCTTATTTTACTGCTTAAAAAAGTAGACTCAGAGTGCTTTTACTATTTCATCTTTTGCTGAAAATGTTCAGTTAACTATTTGCTAATGGTCACGATGGTCATATGACACACCTGCAGACTGACACTTTCACACTCAGAAAGCTCTCTAATGAAAATAAAACCTAAATGTTGCATCTTTCGGCTTTTCCCGGTTAGGGGTCGCCACAGCGGAACTCCGGTCCACTAATGATTAGCAGTAGATTTTTACGTACCGAGTTGCCAGCCCTGATGTACAACCTTCAACGAAGGTACGCCCATTCACGCATGTTTCCACACAGAAGATGCTTTAGCTGAGAATCGAACAGGACAATGTCTTACTGTGAGGCGACAACACTACCGCAGCACCACCACCGCAGTTCATCACTGAAAATAGAACCTAAATGAAGGTATAAAATGCAGATGAAGCTGTAAAATGTGGAAAAACCTGATTAAAAACTAATGACATCTGTCAAAACAAGCACTAATAAGGGAATTACCACACACTTAGCACCCCCTCTAAATCTTCCTCATAAAGCACTTCAGTCATCTGTGCAATTGTTCAAGGCTTTTGGTGTTGGCAAAATACTAAATGGAAGTCTTAGAAATCTGAATTTTCTGTTTGCAAAGTGCCTAGCTTGGAACTCTATCAGGCATAATTTGCCAAAATCCATGATCTGCAGCACATACAGAAAATTCTTTGCATAGCAGGCACTGTTACTTTAACTGCATAAAGCAGGCAATGCTCTCCTTGTATAGATTTATTCAAGTGGTGCAGATCTATATCAATGTGAAATGTCTGGCTTCACTACAGTAACCATGACATAGGCCCATTCTGCAGGGATGATTTCTTTCTGAATCACACCCATTGCATCCATTCTGCTGAAGTCCATAAAGCTACTGGAACTTCCTTTGGATCATGCACATCATGTAAGATCTGAGTATGACAGATTCCTAGTAAACACATGAAAACAGTAAACACATCTTTGAGTAAATTGTCACATTGACCATTTTGTGATTCACACTTGAATTCTGCATTTACACAGAGTTTTCACAAAAAAAATACAGTCACAAAACAAACTATTAATTGCTTATTAAATTCAAATATAAATGCCTTCTGACCCTTTGGTGGTAAGTGATGGCCAGAGTAAATAAAAAAAAAAAAATGTCCATGTCTGCTTTAGGTTGCTCTCTTTCTGACACCATGCTTTGATTTTCTGAACAGATGCTACTTTCTGCTCTGCTTTAGTACCATTATGTTATTAATACAGAGTTTCCATCGTAGATTTCAGAATCATTTCAGGCGGTACCCTGTGTGTACATTTGTTCTTGCATCCAATACACACCGTGTGTATACTTAACACAAATCATGCTCATAAAAGCTAATTTTCATGCCTCTGTTGTAAAACATAGCCTATTTTTGCAAACAGACTTTTTCTTCTACAGGCTCGATTATCAGAGCATTTCATTCTGTGATTTTGCTTTATAAGGCTTTTTCTCTCACATTTGCTGACTCCATGACTCTCACTTTTCCTGATTTTCAGGTTTGCTCTCTTTCCACATTCTCTGCATGATCCACACTTACCCTTTTCCCTTTATTTATAAATAGATCCTAAAAACTTCAACACTAGAGCCGCAATAAGGTCTAGGAATAAAATCAAAGCACACCACAGACTAAGAAAAAATAAATTGATGTCCACAAAATCAAGGATTTTTAATGTCCACAAATTCAAGGATTAAGCGCTTTCGTACAGGTACTTCATCAGAATCAACAAGAATAGTATCAAACACACTTAAATACCCCACCCTTGATCACATATCCATCAACTATTTATATGTCAAAACATAAATGTTAAAACAGATAAATGTACACAGTCAGAAATATAGGTGACACCTATAACATTAAAATCACCCAAATAACACTCCAATGAAAGGAACTGAAATTTTAAAAAGTATTATAAATAATGCCCCCCCCCCCCAATTATACCGTATATGATTTTAACTTTAAAACACTGGTAATGGATAAACTCTCATTAAGGCCAGGTGGGTTGGTGGCATCAAACCTAAGTTGCCAACTTAACTCCTTGGCCTCCAACAAATCTTCCCAGGTTCCACCCCCAAGGTCCATCTGGACACATTCTAAAACAAAAAAAAAAAAAGCCAAACCTGTAATCTTTATATTCACTGATGTGTTTGGCCAGGGCATTTTTCAAATCCCCTTTATGTCCAACCCATGTTTGTACATACATTCTCCAAGTTTCCTCTTGGTTTTTCCCACATAATATTGTTCACATTTTAGGCACCTAGCTACAGAAATAATCCCCACAGAGTTACAACTGCTTTAAACTAGATCCTAAAACTGTAATTACATAAAAAGCAAAAATGGTGTATTCTTCAAGAGTATTCACTCTTAAAGGTTGTTCATAGTTCATCCTGCAATGTATTCACTTGGGCCTATAAAACTGTACTCTCCTGGTCCAAAAAAAATTTGCATTACAAAGTTGTGTCCCCTTGGTGTACACTTGTTTATAAATTACAGGGTCATCAATGCAAATATCTACTTTATATTCATCTAAATTAATCTCTTCTATTCTTCTGGAATAACCACTTTATTTTGCAGTATTATCACATTTTCAGTTACTTTCAGTTTTATATTTGCATCTTTACCCCTTTAAGAAACTTCCAGGGAACTGATCCCTTCTATCACACACAGTCGACTTTATTAGTGCGTGTAGACACCTAGGAATAGATGTACTCACTACTTCAGTTCATGACCAGTGATACAAGCAGAATCCTTTCATTTTCAGACATCTGCACCACATCTACAAAAAGCAACCTGGCTTCGTTCCCGCTGTCATACATTGCACATTTCTGAAGGAATATATTTTCTTTATCCTCTGTTAGGATCGGTCTCTTATTAATGAAATAAGATCGAAAACTATGCATTAATGAAATAAGATCGAAAACTATGCATTAATGAAATAAGATCGAAATCTATGCATACGCATTTAATTAAAACACAACTTCACCTGTAAAAAATAATGTTAACTAAAAAGCTAAGGCTTTTAATTTATTTTGTCAAACATCTGTGGATTACTGCCATCGCCCCTCCTTTTTATATATACAAATTATACAACATATTCATTTGCATATTACATTTTTCTTCACCATAGCAATGTGTCATCACCACAATCTATTTACAGATAAGCTCATTTATTATAAAGCAAATTTGATAGTCTCACAGCTGAAATGATTTGTATAGCACTTCGACAAACTAAAATGAAAAAAGTAAATCACTCTGTACACACAGATGTAGTCTCTTTTCTTAGTGTCCGTTGTGTTTCTTAAGTCTTGCTTACTCTTCTTGCATTTTCCTTTGAAGAATCAGGAATGATTTCATGGGTAGCTTCCTACAGCTTGCTACACCACTTGATTCGGCTAGGTTTTGGAAGCAGCCCTTGACATCTCTACTCCCATTTCTTCCCTTCAGTTCATCTCTTCTTTCCTTTCGAAGATCCTGGATTACTTGCTGTGGGTGTAAGTATGTCTACTCATTACATCCGAGTGACGTCTCCAGGTGCATCTGCAGTTAACTCCCACTGAAGCCTCTAGGCATCAAATATTGCTTGTTCATATTTGGATCTTTAATTCCAAAACCATGCTATGTACAAAGTTTTAAAATATTTCATCTTAAAGCTTACAAATTGGCAAACTACATTAATATTTGACCTCTGCCTAGTGCAGGTAAAGAAATAACTATTGTTTTCATGATATTAATTTACATAGATATAATTTTCACATTTTTCTAAATATCTCAACAACCATGTAACACACACAGAACTCCTTAGTGTCATTTGAACAATCTCAGCTAGATGAATAAAATGTTGCTGAAAGTGTGTGTAATTTGAATGGTTGCTGAGATATAAGTTGTTTACAAAATATTGCAAACATAATAGGGTATTTACTGTGAATTTTAAAATTAATTTTAAGACATAGAACCTAAAGAATACTACCACTAGAAAAGTAGCTTGTGCTGAAGGGTTTGCTATTTATACTTCTTTCATAACCCCTATGGTTCCTAAGGTTGCCACCCGTCCCGTTGTCAGTGGGACACTCACGGGTTGAGCTGCCTCATCCCGTTGCCCACTGTGCAAAGTAGTGGGACTTCAAAAGTCCCACTTTTCAATCACACTGAATTGCTGTGGAAAAGCCGCAATTGCTTTCGGGTTTTCCACGGCAATTCAGTTACGTCACCAACTCGGACCTGCAGGCAAAGCTGCTGCCTGTTAGGTCCAGGTGCTTTAATTCGTGCAGCAATTGGCTGCAATTCATGAAAGGGGTGGGGATTGGGGCAGGAAGAGCCCTGCAAAGATCGCGGCTGTAGGACTGCTTTGTTTTAAGCGCTTCTACAGCTGCTAAAAAACGAAGTTTTTTTTTTATTATACCAAGTCTTAAAGAAATTAAAAGTAACAGTGTAATACAAAAAGAAGTTAATTTTTCTCTGTCACTTCATATGTCAGTTGCTGAATATTTTACAAGTGAAGGCAATGCAGATTATTTTAAATTTAGAGCACATGAAGTAATTGACGTGAATGCAGGAGGTGAAGATTGTATTATATAACTACTGAAGCAAGAGAATATTAATGCATTACATTATTCTGAGCAGATAGATGTCTTAGCCTCAGTTCTGCTGTCGGCATCAAACCTATCTTAAAAATGAAACACAGTGCTTAATCACTAAGTAACGATCTTGTTTTAATCAATGTGTTTTAAGTAATGCTTCTATATGAAATGTTATGATAGGATGTTATAATAAGGACTTATTCCTCTTTCTTTTAGACCTAAAGAAACACTGATAGTGTGAAAGATTGTCATTTATTACTTGTGTCTTCAGTTTTATAAAGAATATATATATATATATATATATATATATATATATATTTTTTTTTTTGTTTTTCTAACGAGCCAGCCATCCAGCCAGCCATCCATTCATCCAGCCAGTCAGCCATCCATTCATCCACCCAGCCAGCCATCCATTCATCAAGTCATTCATCCATCCAGCTGCTACTCCCACCAACCAGCTAGCCACTCCAGCAGCCATCAGTCATACCCATAACAGCATCTCCTTCATCGCTCATGTAGTGATGTCACAGTAGAGGGTGTGGCCAGTATCATATTGGCCACACCCCCATGTGCTACCCTAATGGTTCCAGAGATACGAACATTTGTTTGAAATGTGAGGACATAATTTGATTTTGTCAAAATGCTTAGGCACCACCAATTGGAAGATACAGTGCAAACTTCCTGAGTTCCACTGGAGTGAATGAGTTAATCCTACTGGATGAAAAACTCTTATACAAGCAGAGTTTAGGAATTTGAACCTCAGGTTCATTTCCTTGCAGGCTTTTATGGCAGAAATGAATATAGTTTTTCTAATGTGGATCTGGGCTGAGTAGTGATCATGAATATTTACTCGACTCATCCACTTTTAGGATCTGACCTTCTTCCACAGCTTTGATAATATCTTTTCTAGTTTGTGGCCATTTTCTTGCAGCTATTCTGGGCATACTGATTCAGTGCACATCGTCTAAATTAATATCTTGCAGTGTGGAATTCCAGTCCATTTGTAAATGTATCCACCAACATTCTTTACAGTCAATCCCCTCTGTTTATTCTGGCATGACCATAAATTGCAAATTCTCTGTTCTTGTTCCGTCCTCCAGCACTCAATTATTATTATTATTGTTACTTAACTCTTCTTGTTTTTCTTCTTGTTTGGCAATTCTTTCCTCGTTTTTTTTTTTTTTTTTTAGATGCTTGCAAGGCAGTTAGATTGTTTTAAGTGGCTTGATCTCCTGCCTTCTGTTGTTGTAGGCCACATATTTCAAAACAGTCCCATTTATTCTTATTTTTTTTCTGTGCATTTGATCAACTTTTAGTTTCAAGGAATTATTTGCAGGAGCTTATTCTGTAGCCATGCTACTACCGATGTTTCCCCTCCATTTCTCTCGGTTATTCCTAATGGTATTGCGATAGTTAGGCTACAAATTGTCTAACCTCACCTTTTCCCTCTGTTCTTTCCTCCTATATTGCTCTTATATGTCATAGGATCTCTTCATGAAGTAATATAGGAATTTTGAAAGTTATTTTCCCTCTAGCAGTCGAAAGTGTTACATCTATTTAGCAGCTGCTATAGAAGTCCCCTGAATTGTATGGCTAGTTACAGGTTCATAGCCAAATACTAACCTATCAGTCTACAGACTTCTACAAGCCTAGATAATTACCAGGGCACATAATCAAACCCTGTAGCTCGTATCCGTGAGGTAACAACCTTAACCATTATGCCAACCCCCACAGTGGCATCATTATACTGCCATTATTGTGAAACAGAAATGTGCCTGGTATCTGTAATGTCTGACAAGAGGCAGACTGCTCTGTGAATAAGATTTGACATTAAACTGATAATATATGTAGAATGAGTGAAATTCTCATCACAATTTTAATTGCTCACTGAGGAGATGAACATATGTAGAGTGCTTTTGAGGTGGAAAATGTCAGAATCACTTATCAGAGAAGTCAGGTATGTGCTTCACACAAATTATTAGCAAAAAGAAAAGATAAAAAGCATGGTACTGTAGGAGAATAAACAAAATAAATGACTGAAATCAATATTACGTTCTGGAATGTCAATGGACTAACCAATACCAGTGCTGGCACATACAAATCATTGTGAAAGACATAGTATAGTTACAAGAAATACTACGAGAGGCTGAAAAAATGCAGTGAAGGAGGAGGCTTCTAGCAGGTTTATCAATGGAAGGCAAAGAAAGTCATGACCTTAAAAGGAAAGGCATAGGCTAAAATAGAAGACAATAAAAAGATACATAGGAAATCTATTTAACAGTAAAAGGTAGCGGACAGGGTCTGCATATTACTGTGGCATCAGTATAACGCCACCAAAATCTTACATACAGGACATTAAAACAGTACTGGGTAAGCTAATAGTGTTTCAGTCAGGAGTACTTAACTGCAGGTGACTGGAATATAATCCCTGGTAAAACAGATGTAATCATGGGGCCAAGAAATCTTAATGTAAAGGAAAAAGGCAACTATCTGGAAAAAGGAACCAAGGTTACAATTATTTTGCATATTAACTATAGAAATATAACACAGGGCAAGATATTGCCTACAGACTATATTAAAGATTTCTAATTTCCTGTATGGTTAGATCAACTGTGCAAGTGTTATCAGAAACTGAACAAGAAAAAAAAGTCAGTCAAAAGTTGGGATAAAGGCAAATTTAAAATTAGAAATCTATTTCATATAAGTACAGAGGAAATATGATGAAATGCTCAAATCAAATATTTGGAAAGAATAGACAAAGTAAAAAAAAAAGATTACGGGACGTTAAGGTATCACAAAAGGATGACTGCATTGACAAACAGCTTGAAGAAACAAGAGAATGTAAACCAATATCTAGAAAACTTAAATTAGTGGTGAGCCCACACACTAAATCTTGTGCATCTTTTATGCAAACCAACAGCCTCTAAATTAACATGGAGACTGAGGCAACCGAAAGTAGACCAATTGTAAAACTGACAAACCTGGCTACAGGTGAAATTGAAAATGTATAATAAAAATCATTGGAACACTATTAAACCTTTCAGCCCCTTAGTGCAAGAATTCTGGAGCACAACTCATGATTATTAACAATGCATATCTTACCCCTACCATTCTAAATACATTTAACCCTTCATTTTCCTTTTTTTGCCCTGTGAGTTACAAAGAGCTGATGATCTCCATATTCTTTGGAGCTGTAAATGTTCTTATTCTCTGACCGTTAATACTCCAAAAGATGGGATTTAAAAAATCTACCCATTCATGGGAATTTACTATGTTACACATACCTCCGTCGGGTTTGACAAAGTTACAAACTTGCATCCTAGTCACACTATTTACCTTAACCAAACTCTATATTACATTAAATTGGTCAGACAGAACTTCACTTATGTGGGATGGGTTTAACCAAATGGGAACTAAATACCTAACAGCTCAATTTTTTAATGTTTAATCAAAAAGCCTATCCATGTTTTATTGAATACCGCGGTATACTATTTGATCAAATTTTGCAATGACCCCTTTGCATTTATTATCCTCATCTTAGACATTTTCAAAGTTTTGGGTTATACTGCCCACTAATTCTCTCTTTTCCAACTCAATTATTTCTTGTTAGGACCTTTAATTTCCTTCTATCCATTTTTTTATAAATCCCTTGATGATTCAAGTTCATGTATGTACTCCCTTTTCTCAGGTAACTAGCACTTTTGTAAATAGTCTTGTATATAGTTTATCGTTAAGTTTTGTGATAGGTTCATAGTTGCGTACTAGGCTAATGGCCCTGGAGCCTTTACAATCCTAGCCCTTAGAAGTGCCCTGGCATCGTGCCACCCGATGTTAGTTCCCTGTGCCTCTATCAAGTAGTGCCACTGAAGTGATTCCCGGGGTGAACTTTCTATTTCCCATCCACTCATCAAGATTTCTCTTGAAGAGGGCCAGTGAGGTGCTCTGTTTGACATGTATGAGAAATCTATTCCAGAGCATGGGCAGTCTCTGGGTTATGAACCTGTCCCTCCAGCATGTTCTGTTGATTGTAGTAATGAGGTTGAGGTCTCTGGAGTCGGTGGTGCAGAGGGATTGGAATTTCTTTAGATGTAGCATTTCTAACAGAGCTGGGCCAGACATGGCTTTGTAAGTCAAGCAGAGATCACCCCTTAGTAGATGATATGAGACAGAGAATAGCTGGAGTTTTTTTGAGTCTGTCCATGTAGGACGTGTTTAAGGCCTAGAATCCTCTTAGTGAGGTATTTTGTGGCCTTTCCAGCTGTTGCATGTGTCTAGTGAGGTACATGCCAAATGGGGCATTATATTCGATGATTGGCCTAATGAGGGAAGAGTAGAGAGAGATAATGACCTCTTTCCTCCTGGATGCAAAACCCTTACTAATGAGATGTGCCACACAGAAGGACTTTCTGACCACAGTGTCAATGTGGTGGTCGAAGGAGAGGTTGTTGGCAACCTGTATCCACAGATCTCTTATAAAACCTTCAGTGTTCAGTGGGTTCCCATCAATGTGGTAATCAGTGGGAAAGTACAGTTGTGTACACTTACCATAAATGTAGATGCTCGAGTGTATTCACTGTTGCAGTCATTACATTTGGGTAATCTGCTGGCAGGTTGTCCTCAGTCAGCCTGATTAACAAAGTCTTGGGTCCTGCGTTGGTTGCTGTCCCTTCTTCCATGACGTCAGGTCATCAGGGGTATAAAACATGCAGCCGACGCCATTACATCAGTTTTTCTTGCCCCAGATGTCCGGTGCCCCCCTGATGGGGAGCAAATAAACACAAAAAACACAAAAGTATACCTCCAAGCAAAAGCAAATACACCAAAAAGGCTTTTAAGCATAGTAAAAGAAAGTAGAGAAATAGGAACAGAAAAATCCACACAGTCAGTGAAAAACACAAAATGAGAACAGAGTTACCAATAAACAACCTCAAACTTGAATCCAAACCGAATGGTTACTTAAAATTCACAAAGTCCGGCAACCAGGTAAAACTCAAAACAGTTTATTCCGCTTATTAAAACCAAAAGTTCAAGCACAGTACACAAGGAAATTGAGTTAAGCGCTTTCACCTAGGTTCAATCCCAGGCTTCCTCAGAACAAAAAAAACAAGAGCCTTCAATAGGCTTAAAAAGTTTTTTGTTTTAGAACAGGTGGAGGTGGACCCCAGGGGAGGGAGTTGGGAGACCAAACTAGAATATCGAATTGCTTTGGCAACTAAAATTGGACGCAGGGAAGGCCCCAGGTTTAAATGACCACATCAATATTGGCAGTGTGCTGAAGATGAGGGCAGCTAGGTTATAGACACATACTATGCACCTTTTCCTTAATTCTGGTTTCGGCCTTTAGACCGAACCATTTTGTGCACGGCATTTTTTTAGACTACTTGCTTTTTATTGTATAGTTTATTGGATTTTAACATTAAGAGCATGATAGTGGTTGATTTAGGCAATATGAACTGACGATTCTCAACCTCAATAAATAAACTTATTTACATATTTTTATATTTTTACTCATAGCTAGTATTGCACAGATTGAATAATAATTTTTATACATAGTCCTTGGTCTCTGATCGATTGTTAATGTAGACGTGGGGTTAACAACTAGCATTTTTTGTGACATGCATATATATATTTTTATTTATTTTTATATACATACACATTAACGTACAGTTTTTTTTGGTAAGGAATTGCGATTTGGGAGGGTCACATGACGGGGGAAATTGTTATTTAAGCCTATTGAAGGCTCTTGTTTTTTTTGTTCTGAGGAAGCCTGGGATTGAACCTAGGTGAAAGTGCTTAACTCAATTTCCTTGTGTGCATAAAGTAGAGAAATAGCCAGAAAAAAACTAGGGGAGCAAATAAACACAAAAAACACAAAAGTATACCTCCAACCAAAAGCAAATACACCAAAAAGGCTTTTAAGCATAGTAAAAGAAAGTAGAGAAATAGCCAGAAAAAACTAGGGGGCTGGAGGGAGGGTAATACACTCGAACATCTACATTTATGGTAAGTGTACACTACTGTACTATGTTCTTTGTGTTTCACTGTTGCAGTCATTACATTTGGGTATATTCCCAAAGCTATGGTTGGGAGGAGGAGGAGTTTATACAGCATTAGGGCCAGCTATAAGGCCCTGCAAGATAGCAGTGGCAAAGCCAGCTCTGGATTTAGAGAAATTGTTAAATGATAATGCTTGGTGAAAGTATGTACAGAACTCCAGGTAGCAGCTTCTAGGATATCCCTGATAGGAACACTTCTGAGAAAGGCTGTAGAAGTACATGCAGCCCTGTTGGAGTGAGATCTGATCCCCTGGGGGGATAGGTTTTCCATGATGCTTAGGGCAGAAATGAATGCAATGGCTTATCCATTTAGAAATGGTTTGTTTTGAAATAGCCTTCCCCTCTGCCACTGCAGCAAATGCTACCAGCAATTGTTCAGATTTTCTTCGAGATTTAGTCCTGTCCAAGTAGAATTTTAAGTTGTCTGTGCACATCCAAGGACTGCAGAATCCATTCCCTTTTGTTCTGTGGATTGGGAAAGAAGGCTGGAAAATGAATGGACTGATTAAGAGCCACACTGGAAACCACCTTGGGCATGAAGGATGGATTGGTCCTGAGAGATACCCTGTCCGCATGAAAGATGATGAAAGGCTCCACTGCCATAAGGGCCTATAATTCAGATATCCTTCTAGCTGAAGTGATTGCTAAAAGGAAGGCTGTTTTCCAAGAAAGAAATGTTAAGTCTGCAGTAGCAGCTAGCTCGAAAGGAGGTAGAGTGAGTTTCTCCAAAACAAAGTTAAGGTCCCAGGCAGGGGTAGGAGCTCTCTTGGGTGGTCTCAAGTTTTTTGCCCCTCTGAGATATTGCTTGAGCAGAGGATGAGAGAAGAGCGGTGGGTTCTGTGTTATAATGAGCTGAAACAGCTGAGGTATGGATTTTAATGGAGGAAAAGGACAGGCCCCTGTGAAGCATCTCAGTTAAGTATTGCAAAATCTGAGGTAAATTGGGCGCTGCTGTGCTCATCCCTAAAGATTGGTTCCAGGCACAGAATCTTTTCCATTTGTCGGCATAAGATTTTCTAGTACTAGGTATCCCCACCTCCAAGATGACATCCATCACAAGTTTGCTGAGGGATGATAAGGGTGAACTTAAGTGATTAGCCAGGCTGCAAGGTTCAATGTTGGAAGCTGAGGGTGCAGAATTTGGTTCTCCTGCTGAGACAGCAGGGAAGGGGTCTGAGGCAGGTGCCATGGAGATATTTGTGACACAATGCACAAGAGGGGGTACCAGTGTTGGCGCAGCCAGTCTGGAGCAATCAAAATCATCCTTGGCTTGTCCTGTTTGACTTTTAATAGAACTTTGGAGAGCAGAGGTAGAGGGGGAAAGGCGTAGACTGATAAGTTTTCCCAGCTGAAGGACAGAGCATCCACTTTCCAGGCTTGTTTGTGGGGAGTCCTTGTGCAAAACATGCCCAACTGGTAGTTCTGGGGGGAGGCAAATAGGTCTATGTCTGGGCTCCCCCATTCGTTTGTCAACATGCTGAAAACCGATGGTTCCAGTTTCCACTCGTGTGGGTCCATGAGGTTTTTGCTTAGTCTGTCTGCCAGTGTATTCAATTTTCCTGGCAGGAATTGAGCTTGTAGGTGCACTTGGTAGCTTAAGGCTGTGTTCCACAATGCCATGGCTAGTCTGCAGAGGGGGTAGAATGTGTATCCCCCTGTTTATGTACCACATAACAGTGGTGTTGTCCATCTTTACCATTAGTTGTCCTGGAAGAATGTAGTCCTTGAAGGCTGTCAGAGCATTCTGTACAGCTAACATTTCTTTTTGATTGATATGTAGGAGCATTTGATTTGGGTTCCATTTGCCCTGAATACACTTCCCTGCCAGGTGAGGCCCCCATGCATAGTGTGATGCATGTGTAGTTAGGGTTTGGGCGGCAGGCGGTAGTGTGAATGGTAGTCCTTTGTTTTGGTGGCAGGCCTCTGCCCACAATAGTAACTCCAGGCATAGGCAAGGTATGATAGGAATCATTGTTTCCAGGCTGCAACAATGTTGACTCCATATACTTTTTAGATACCACTGCAGTTTCCTCATATGCAGTCTTGCATATGGAATTAGAAGAATGTAGGAGGCCATGAACCCCAGGGCTTGCAGTATTTGTCTTGCAGATAGCAGGGCTTTTGTGGCCACTTGTTTGAAGTAAGTTACCAAATAAATTTGCTTTTCTGGCATGAGAAAAGCCACTGGGCAGTTGTATTCAAGCTTGCACCCAGGATTGTAATCTGTTGACAGGGTACCAGTTGTGATTTCATTTTGTTTATGGTGTACCCCAGACAAGTTAGAACCCTTTTTACAAACATCAGATGATTTAAAAGTATGTCCTGGTTTTCTGCCTGAATTAGACAATCGTCCAGGTATGGATATATATGAAGATTTCTTTGCCTGCAAAATGTAATAACTGGAGCCAGGCACTTTGTGAATACCCTGGGAGCAGTAGACAAGCCAAAGGGCAGTGCAGAGAACTGATAATGCAAGTAGCCTGCTTTGAAGCGTAGGTATCCTCTGCAAGATTCCCTGATTGGGATGTGCAGGTATGCTCTTTTAAATCTAGAGTTGTCAACCAGGAGTCTTTGCCTATCATAGGAAGTAACTGGTGAAGAGTCAGCATCTTGAATTTTGGAATCTCCAGAAAGGTGTTTAGAGTAGACAGGTCCAGGATTGGATGCCATGATTTGTCTTTTCTGGGTACCAGAAAAAGCCTGGAATAGAAACCTTGTCCCTTTTCCTCTTCTGGTACCAGTTGAATAGCCCCCATGCTTAAGAGGGAAAGTACCTGTTTTTAAGTCTCTGCCCACCCGTTTGGTGTTGGCAATGTTTGGAAATGAAATCTGTATCCCTGAGACACTGTATTTAAAACCCATTTGTCCTGGGTTATGAATTCCCAGTTCTTTGCATGAAGAGCAATCTGTCCCCCCCAAAGGGGCGGTTAAAAGATAAGTGCTTGGGAAATTTAAGTCATTGAGACTGTTTACCGTAGGGGGGTGTCTTATTTCCAGATTTGGAAGTGGAGGCCCCCCACTGCTTAGTTCTGAGAGTCCCTTGGGACTGAAAATTGGGGTTTTTGCTGTATCTGGGTTTGGCTTGAGAGGATCTGGAAGGGACTGGAAAGGACCAATTCTTAGTAGGCCAGTGCCTACTGAATCTTGGAGGTTGCACTTGCAAAAAAAAAATTTTAACAGATTGCATAGATTTAGCTTCATCTTCCATCTTTCTAAGAACTTCTTCAGCCTTATTGCCACACAGGTGGTCCTGATTTAAAGGAGCATCCAACAATTTAGCTTTAACATGATCTGGCAAGGATTGCTCCTTAAGCCAAGCATGCCTTCTAAGCACAGACCAAGTAACAGAAGTCCTGCAAGAGGCCTCTAAAGAATCAAAACCACATTGCAAAGTATGTTTTACAACTTGTTCAGCAGAATGCATTAAATCCTGTAAATCTTTATTTTCCACACAGTCAGGAATCAACATCATTTTCTGTTTAAGCAGACCAATAATATGCTGTTGGTATTTTAACATATGAAATTGGCAGTTTAAAGCTCCGATTGCCAAGGTTGCAGAAGTATAAACCTTTTTACCCCATCTATCCAGCACCCTGGAGTCTCTATCAGAAGGGGTAGGATTTTTAGCAGTAGAAGCCTTAATGCCCTTGGGCCCCTGAGAAATGGTTTCTGGATCAGCAACAGGGTTTTTGAAAAGGAACTTGTGGGACTCAGGAACCCTGTAGTATCTATCAGGTTTACTAGGAGCCGGAGGCAGGGAATCAGGGGCCAAACTGGGTTCCGAGAACACATCATCAACAATGTGTAGTACAGGAGGAATAGCCAAAGGCCTATGCCGAGGTAGAAGAAGGAAATCCCTAAGCCTCTTCTTTGAATCAGAAAATTGCTGGCTTTCCCAGTGGAAATGCTCCCTTAAAGTATGTAAAGTTTCCCCAAAAGAAAAATCCTCTGAAGGGGAAGCAGAGGGAATGGAATCCTCTGCATCAGAGTCCTCATAAGTTGGTATGGACAAAACCAGGTCATTAGAAGTCAGAAGAAACAGAATCCTGATCAGAAGATTCATAATCAAGCTCAGCCCTAGGTCTCTTGGGGGGGGGGGGTTGACTGCCCCTGATTAGAGTAATTAGATCTTCAGCCATTTTTATCATTTGTTTTTTAGGCATAGGGGCCTGGAAGTCGGGTTTTAGACATGGATCGAGATTTAGGCCTTAGTACTGAAGGCGGTGTCAATTTAATATGCAAGTCTGCAGGCCTGAATACACCCACAGAAGCCAGTGCCTGCACAGCGGCTCCGGAACCATCCAAGGTAGAGACATCCGCGGGTTCCATAGGTGATGTATCTCGGGGCATACCGGACTCTGAATGGGTCTCAGTTGAGGCCTGCAAATCAGAAGTAGCAGGTATCAGGGGCTGTGAAAGCACCTCACGGAGGACCGGCGAACTGGCGACTGGCTTAGGAGAAGCATCGTCGGCAGTTTTGGACCTCGGCTGCCTCTGTCTGTCTTTATCTTTGCGTTTTTCAGAATCCCAGTAGTCGGATGGTTAACCAACAAAATTTCTGGATAATTAAACTGAGAACCAAAATATTTAGAGGCAAAAATGTACCGACAATGGATAGTGCATTGATTAAATAAAGCACAAAACCAACAGCAAGGTATGTCGTGGTCAGGGCCTAGGCAAGGAATACAGTACGAATGAAAATCTTTATGAGGTATTTGCTTCCCACAAGTAATGCAATTATTAACTTTTACTGACATCGGTAAGGAGCAAGAAAAAGTTTTCCCAATGGGGTACTTAGCTTTAAGTTGAAGACTTCGGTTCTGAAACTCAAAAAAAAAATTTCAGGAGTCGGACGACCGGCACTTATGAACTGCTTCTGCTTCGGGCACCGCACGGCAAGACTGATGTAATGGCATCAGCTGCATTGCATGTTTTATACCCCTGATGACCTGACATCATGGAAGACGGGACAGCAACCGACGCAAGACCCAACAGTGAAACATGAAGAACATCTGCGTTTTTCCCAAAGGGGATGATTCATTTTTTTTGCATTAAGCTTAAGGCCATGGTTTCAACACCAGTCATTGGTCTCAGTGAAGCCTTTCTGTAGGATGTCTACATCACTTGGGGGGTTAAGAGCTCCCAGCTTGAAGTCGTCTGCAAACTTGGTCAGCCAGAGTCCCTCCGTGTTGGCCTGGACTTCTGAGAAGTAGATGCCAAACACGAGAGGACCTAGGACCGATCCCTGTGGGACTCCACTCGTGACTGGTCGGCAGTCTGACTTGGAGTCTGCTACCTTCACACTGTGGGTTATGTGAGCCAATTTGCAACCCACCTAGTGAAATAGGGGTCAATGCCTAGTTTGGTGAGTTTATCAATAATTCTTGAGTGGGGAATGGTATCAAAGGCCTTGGCCAGATTGAGGTAGGCTGTATAACTGCCTTGCCCTCATCCACAGCTCTGGTGACAGACTCAAAGAAGTCAACCAGGTTGAGCAGGCATGATCTACTTTTCACAAAACCAAATTGCATGGGATCTAGAGTTTGGAGATTCCCTATATCCTTGTTAATTAGGTCCATGATGATGCGCTCCATAGCTTTACATATTAGACTAATGGGATGAGAATTCCCAGGACTGTAGTCGCTCCTCCTCCTTTATGGAGAGGGATGACTGTAGCAGTGAGCCATTTGGTAGGGACAAAGCTTGCAGTGAGGCTGTGACTGAACAGGGCACACAGATGTGGTGCCAGTTCACTTTGTAATTCATGTAGAACACAGCAAGGGATACTATCAGGTCCCATGGAAGCTGTATTCTTGGCCTTGGACAATGCAGCTTTAACCTGTGCTGCAGTAATGCTGGGTGCCTGGCATTCCTCCGGTATTGTGACTGATCCTTTGGGGGGGGGGGGGTAAAGTTGGCACTGAATCTCTCAACCAGTATGTTGGCAATATCCGTTTGCTCAGTATAGGAGGTACCATTGTGCAGTAACTCGGAACAAACCTGCGTATTGCCGTGGAGATTCTTGCTACAACTATGGAAGGCTTTGTGGGTTTTTTGTTTAGTGTCTGCCGCAATTCTGCCTTCATAGCTGGCTTTTGAGGTTTTGCTGAGGCATCTGAATGCAAACTTGTTGTTTCTTCAATCAACCCTTCCTCGTCTCAGTATCAGCTTCTAGTTAATGTTTTTGTCTTTTTTGCTTATTGTATTTACTGATTAAAAACTAATAAAGATTATGGATAAAAAATTCTGGATATAGCCAAAATAATGGGAAAACAGAAGTCCAAAATCATGGACAGATTTTAAATATTGCTCCTATAACCTGCATGCATTTTTTGAATTATGTAAAGTCTAAAACTGAAATATATTTCATTATTTACTGACTTCAGTCTTTAGTGATTTGGCAGAAGAGTAAACACATTTTATGAGGGAACACACTGTGAAAATTGGGACATTGATAGGTATGGTCTAAACTCTATAAACAATAGAGTGAAGTAGAAAATCAGATTAGAGAAATGAGAAAATATTTACAGGGATTAAAACTACCCAAGTTTACAGATGAGTAAAAGGTTTTCTAGATTAGGTCAAACACCAGAGGAATTTAATGAAGTGATGAAAGTCAGAAGACATGAGTCACGAGGGACAGATGGGCTACCAATACAAGTATGGAGAAGGAATTTAACTGGAACAAGTGTATGTACAATGTTATTATGGAGAAGGGCAGTTATGATAATTCACAAAAAGATTAAAGATCTTCTAGACCCATATTAGTCCTAAATAAGAATTACAAAAGGGCAGAGTTGGCTTAATGGTTGAGGCCTTTAACTCACAGATACAAGGTACAAAGTTTGTTCTGATCTCTGGTTATTTGATAGAGTTGTAACAGTCCATGGACTGACAGCGTCGTGTTTACCTTACTTATTATGAACCTTATGACTATAATAAAAAGAGAGTCCGGCAAGAGTGTTTGTTATAATACATTTACATCAGTGTGAGTTTATAGATGGAAGCAAACCTTTGATAGTAATCACAGGACATTGATGTTACAGAATGATGAAGAAACAAGCAAGAAAAGACTTCTGATGGAACATTTTAAAAGAAAACTTTGAAGTAATTTAAACATAACTGAAGTCATTTTAGAAAAATACTATGGTGCTAAAGCCAGACTGAAATGTGAAGGTAAATTATCCAGTACTGCAGGTTATCAAGGGATACCAAGGTAAGGATGCTTGAAATTTGCACTGCATTTGAAGCCTTTGGCTAAGAAAAAAATGTTTTGTTAATTAAATGGCACAAATGGTG